>NW_006433374.1:1468573-1477313 GCF_000325575.1 Pteropus alecto | reverse complement strand
GGAGACATCATCCCCCCAGGGGGCACTGACAATGTCACGAGTCGTTTTTGCTGTCACACGGGACGGGGGGCCGCAACTCATCTAGGGGTGGGGACCAGGGACGCTGCTCGGCATCCTGCAGAGCACAGGGTGGCCCCGCAGAGTGCCACCAGGACACTGCTCAGGAGGGCGGGGGTGGGAAAACTGCTCTGATATCTTTTTACACCTGTTTTCTGTCTCAGATACAAGGTCGCAGGGGACACCTTTCGTACTGTGGAATCCCACCAAACCTTTAAGAATTTTTGTCTCTGACCTCATCCAATGATCTCGTTTCCTTCTGCAAAATGTCCTCTGGAGGAGGGGCTGCGACTTTCAGAACCTCACGGTAACGACCGCCACCGTCATTTAATGGAAGTGTGACCTTTGCCAAGAATTTTTTTTTTTTTTTTTAGCAGCGATCTTACGAATCTGTCTTTGTGACTTTCAAAAGTGGGAGAAAATCTTGGAACTTTCCAGGCTCCCTGCTGCGTCGGACGGAATCTTTACTATAACTAGAAGCCCCTGTCGCTTCTAGCCTCATTTGCGTAGTCAAATGAGCAAATGTTCAGAGCCGAATTTTCCAGGGAAACGTGGCTTTCTCGGGGGCCCTGCCAGGCATAAATTCCAGACCCACTGCACCCTGCAGAAGAGACCCAACTGTGCTCCATCTCGTGGGTATAGACTGCAAGCGAATTGTATTCTATTTTACAAATTGCCGATGAAACGGTGAAACTTACCTAGCAATCGAGACAATGTCTTTCTCGTTCGGGGGATGTTCTTTAAGGCTGCGCGGTTTTATTTGCTTGTCTCCCCTCCCTCCTTCCTGGAGCTCCCTCGGCCACCGCCTCCCTCCTAGCTGTGCACTTAGATCATCTCCATCTTCCTCAACCGCCTTCTCTCTCTCGCATTGCTTTTTATTTTCCCGTAATGGACGAGATGGCAGCTCGGGCTGTCTCTCAAAAACAGCAGCTAATTATAGTGCCATCTATACATAACCTTTTTTCTTCCCGTTCCCTTCCATCCTTTATATGTCTTTAATTACATTTAAGCGTTCGGGAATGCATTATGTGTCGTAATCAAACATCATCTCGCGCGGTGCATCTATACCTCTTTCCAATCTAGATTTCCGAGACGACTGTGCTATTTTTACCTGTTTAACTCCATCCTCTCTAGTTTTCCCGGATGCAGAGACGTGTTAGTGGTTTCTCTCAACTCCTGTGCGGTCCAGAGACACGAGTTGCCTGCCTAACCATATCTACTCTCTGATGGAAAAGGAGAGAGAAGGCGGCCACAGAAAAAGCCTGGACTAAGAAAGACAGACGGGCCAATTCTAATCCTCTGTGAGCTTCTTATAAGTCACTTAATCTCCTGAACCAAAATGTATTTGTCTATCAAATGAATGTAGGACTTATTTTGAAGTCGTTATGAGGATTACATGCATGGCAAATGTTGGCAGCTCGACAAATGTTTGCTACCTTTTCTGTACAAGTAATGTATGCTGGCTCCTCTTCAAAGCAGAAGCAGCAGCTAGAGCAGACCTGATTTCTTTCCCCTCTAATCCTAAAATATATATCAGCGCCTTTGTGGATTTTTTTCAATGGAAAATGCCATCTGGCCATTTGGGGACCGAAATGCCCATCAAGTTTTCCTCTGTCGCAGAAATTAATTAGCTATACAGATTTCACTCTCGAAGTCACCTTGACATAAAAAAGAGTAGGAGAATAACTAAACTGAAAAATAGGTTTCTTTAAGTCTAAGACGATTTGTAGCAAAGGGGGTTTTTGAGAGCTGGCAGAATTCCGAAGCCGTCTCTTGTTTTAAAAAGCTCTCTGCGCGGACAGCGTCCTCACCATCTCGCCGAGGAAGGGATCGTCTCCAGGAGGGAGACGGAGCTGCCCGTGAAGAAGTTAAAATCACTCAGTATAAATATAAGAAGCATTTCAAGGACTAAAAGTGAGGGTCGACTGCACTCTGGGTGGGAAGGTTTTTTTCTTGTTTGTTTTTGTTTGTTTTTGTTTTTGTTTTGTTTTCTTTTTTAACAAAAGCCAGAGAAATTGAAAGCGCTTTTTTCTTCCCCTAAGAAAAGTATTAGATTTCACGAGTGGAGAGGGCACATTATCTTTCATTACATTCAGGTGGGGATCAGCAACACATTCCGGAAAAAGGCCCTTGATTCTTTGCTTTCCTTCTGTGATGCTGTCTAGTTGTACCAGTCTGGACCACATCCGACCCCACGTCCTAAAACGGGGTTGGAGAAAAAGCCAAGAGTTGGATTCGCTGGAGAAGACAGCGTTTTGGAGCTCGGGGGGCATCGCTGCCATAAAGAGTTTTGCTTGTCGTGTACCAACCAGCACGACTCGACAGATCTGCTGTGGTCATTCGTCAAAATTTCAGATCCCGATAATGGTATCCCGTAACGTAATCAAGGCAGCATGCTGGTAGGATGTAAACATGGAGATTCGCGATGTTTTTAAATTATATAAATAGTTTTGACAGGAACTATTGTTTTAAAAAGAGAGCGGGCACACGCGCGCACGCACACACTCTCTCACACACACACACACACACACACACAGAGAGGGGAGCTTTGCAAAGCCCCACGTAAAATCACGAGATTATCGATTAAATGAGAAAATTCAGGGCTGCCAAGGAAGTCGTTTTCACGGGGTCTTCCTGCCAACTTCAGACTGGGCTTCGTTTCAGGACTACTAACTAAAGGAAAATGATAACACAAAAAGCAAAGTCATCCAGCTCCTCTGATCTGTCCATCTCAACCCAGCCGTGGCGGGGATGGGAGCCAGCAACGACAATACACAGTGACTGGAACTCCAACCGTTTCCAGTCAAGCCCGACCCGCTTGAGCCTGCAAAGCGGGAAGAAGGTTACCTTTTTGAAAACACGGCCCATCTGAGCTCGCTCGCAGTGAGGCGGCAGTGCACAGGTGGGGTCCCCCAGCGAAGTGGCGTCTGACATCAGCACCCACAGACCACGCCGCTGTGTGGACGGAAGCTGCTCAGCTCTTGGCGACCAAGGACTCTTTCACCTTTTGCAAATATTGGAATTGTAAGCGAATGCATCTCCTAAGTGAAGGCCGATAAACAGTAGCAACGATGCATTTACAGATAATCTTGCAGTTCTGGAATTCAGAAGACCGTGATGGATTTCAGGCGGCTAAGAGCCACTGTCGGCCAAGCCGTGGTCCTTTCTGCAGGCCGTGCGGGAGGACACGGCTTTCCTTTTCCAGCTGGTACAGGTTGATCGCGTTCTGTGGCTTGTGTCACCTCTGTCATCTTGAAATCCGGCGATGGCTGTGGGTCCCTGACGTCACCTCAGTCCAACACTGACTCTGCCCCACTCGTCCACATTTTAAGGATTTTTGCAGTTACATCGGGGGACCCAGAAAACCCAGCATACGCCCTCTACTGTGGGGTTGGTAACTAACAGCCTTAATCCCATCTGCATGTTTAATCCCCTTTGTCACCTAAGGTTGCACAGTCCCAGCTTCCGGGAACGAGGGTGGGACATTTTTGTGCGAATGAGCCTCATTTTGCCTATAGTAGCGATCTCCTAATGCCTCTTATTCATAAAGTTGAAACTGAAGTACATAGAGATTAGGCTTTTGATATTTAAGGGATAAAATTTAGAATTTGCTTCCAAAACCATGAAATACTAACCTTTTAAAACCATTGTCTTCCGTATATATAACTCTGATATACATTTTCAGTGTAATAATTGTCGACAAATGAAATCTGTGTGCCTTTTGTAGAAACGGTCTAAATTTTAAGGCACTGAAATATCACACATTTAATTTTAAATGTCTACGCATATAAATATTAACACCAACTTGCCAGCTGAAATATATAAATGCAACAACACAAGGCCTGTCATATTGTAGCAATCAGACATCAGACAGTAATATAGAGACCACAGTTTGGTCAGATACTGTGTCTCAACCAAGGACTGTGTGTGTCGACATATTTAACAATTGAGTTCTCTCTGTGTATCTTTCTTTCTTTAAATTCGAGCTGGCCTATCATAGCCATTTCCTTTCAAGCTTTAGTGTACATTGAATTATGGCCACATTTAATGTCATGGTTGATGGTTTACTTGTTTTAATCACTATAGGAAAGGCCATTGAGAAATATTTTTCTCCATTTTTAATAATTTGGAATTGATTTCAGGTAATTCTATTTAGTTTTATCATTTTTAAAATCCACATTAAAAAAAAAACGAGTGTTCCAAGTCTTTACCCAATTCATCTGCACAAAAAGAAGTTTAAAAAAAAAAAACGATTTTAGATGGAACAAAGTTTGATTTGCTCCAACATTCGATACTAAAATATGTCAAGGACAAAATCTGAAAGCACTCATAAATTAAGATAAAATGTCAATGGAGGTATTATGGTCATGAATATTTATGAGGTGAATGACAAGGCATCCACATATATTCGAGATGTATTTTGAAATGCAGACATTCTGATTGGGGGAACACTGGCACACTTCCCCAGTCTCTGACAGAATAGGTCCACAGAAGTGAATGAAAACAGAGAGAATCTGCACAGGGCGATCAATAACGTTGACTAATCAATGTCAAACGGTGAGTCCTAGAAGCAGAGGTGGCTGTTTCTTTATCGCAAGTGTACACACGTTGATCCGCCAGAAGGATCACATGTTAGATGATAAAGACTACTATACTACATTTTTGAAAAAGAAGTGACTGAATCTGAATTCCCTGACGTGAATACACACACACAGACACACACACACACACACACACACACGATTTGATAACGATACGCTGATAACAGTGCTCTCCTCAGCTCGACAGTAGCAGAAACCCTGGAAAATTAGCCTCCCTCGCCCCAAAAGGGGCCTTGAAATACCTTCAGATAGAAGAAGTCAGGAACCACATTTCACCCATATGTGGGACAGACAAGTGAAAGCGACAGGCGAACAAGACAAACAGACAAAAACCACGGCCACGGACGACAGTTTAGTGGTGACCAGAGGGGAGGAGGCTGGCGAGGAGGTAGATAAGGGACAAGGGGGACAAATTTTGGGTGGTGACAGATGGAGATTTGACCTCGAGTGGCGATCACGCAACGTTGTAACATGGTGCACTTGAAACCTATATAATTTTAGCAACCAATGTCACCCCCATAAATTTTGTTTTAAAAAGAAAAGAAGTGCACCATAATCATTTTAAGAAATTACCCTCAGAGAAGACACCCAGAGCCCATCAAAATTTGCCCCCTCTATGTCCTCCCTACCAGACAGTTTTTCCAAAACACTTCCCTGAAATATTTTTGTTAAAAAATACACTTGATTTCTTAGAGCCGGTTTGGGTTCAGAGCAAAGCTGAGCGGAAATGACAGACTTCTCGTGCACCCCCAGCCCCCACACCTACGGCCTCCTCACGAATCTGCGTCTCTCGCGAGAGCGACACATTTCTCAGAACCTGCAAACCGACACGGACACATCATTATCACCCCAAGTCCATCCTGTAGGTTAGGGTTCTCTCCTGGCGTTGTGCATCCTGTGGGTTTTGACAAATGTATGATGACATGGATCCACCGATACAATGTCACAATGTCATACAGAGCCCTTAACTCCATCCTTCCGCCCACCCCCTGGCAATCACCAGTCTTTTGACTGTCTCCATAGTTCTGCCTTTTTCAGAGTATCCTATCCTTGGAACTATACAGTACGCAGCCTTCTCAGACTGGCTCCTTTCACTTACTAGTATGCGTTTCGAGTTTCTCCCTGTCCCTTCATGTCCTGTTGAATAATAGTTCATTGTCTGGATGGACCACAGTTCATCCATCACCTACGGAAGGGGCATCTCGATTACTTCCTCTAAATATTGTCAGCCATCAAGAAAGCTGCTGTAAACATCCATGTGCGGGTTTTTGTGTGGATGTAAGTTTTCGACTCCTTTGTGTAAATGTCACGGAGCACAGTTGTGGATCGTATGATAAAATGATAGAGATAAAGGTGGGAACTGAGTTAGAGAAAATGTAAATCTACAGAAAAAGAAGTGATTGACAAATTCACAGAAACATGACAGTTGAAGATGCAACCTATTTTTGACAGATAGAAGGCAAAACTAAATAAAGAAAATGAATAATTAAATAATTAGGTTGAATTAATTACTATCTGTGAAACTATGTGGCTCTAAGTCTATTTATCAAATAACTTCATTCATCACAATTTTATTTAATGCCAAATTATCGAAAATCAATCCTTCTAGGGAAATTTATTGCATTGGAATATACTCACTTTACCCAACTCACCAAAATGATTTTTAAGGAAAAATGATCTTAAATATAGTAAATGAATTTGAATTAACTTTTCCTGTTAGTTCTTTCTTGACCAGCATTGTTTATCTGAACCAGGAACTGTAAATAATTACTTTAGTGAGCGTTTCCTTAGAACTAGCAGTAATGTTGGAAAAAAGGCATTAACTCGGGGCCTGTTCTTGTCTGGCTTGACAAGGACTGCTGGACTCACTTTTCACGGTCATATCTTCTTCAATTCTATTCAAGAACAGATGTTTAACCCCACAGTTTTCAACTGAACTGATAAACTGATGGGATTGTTTTCATCGGTATTTCATATGGTATCATATGGCAGGTAGTATTTATCACATCGATAATTGAATTTCCGGAAGTTATTTATTGAAAACCCTTTCAGCGTGTTTAGCTACCAATCGTACTTCCGGGAAAGGTAAAGGTTGTCAGATAAATACACAGAATTCATATTGAGGAATTCAGAAGTAATTTGTTTATTATATTAAAGATAGAGACAAGCTGATGTATAATAAGTGCTTATAAAACAACTATTGACCAGAATACATATTTATCGAAATGAAAACTGCTCATCGTGACAATTGCCTCATTTTCCCTGTTGGGTGGGTGTGACTGCCTCTGCGTCCCACAGAAGGTGCTGGAGCCCATCCTGAATGTGCCTCTCGTTCTAAAGCGCCGACAGGCTGAGGATTTGAATTCCTGTCTCCTTAACTCCGTCCCCCGCCTCATGCACTTGCTCTGCTGTGGGGCTGGGCTGGAAATAAGCAAACAGAGCAGATGATGATGAGTATATTCGAGGCCAGTTTAAATACGTGTGGGCAGACGGCTCTGCACAGAAATGCGGAGAAAACGTCTCAGAGCGAGCTGCCAGATGTCAGCCGGGGCTTTCCGCTGATGACCAGCTCATCCTCCCTTTTCCTACAGGTAGAGCATAATTTGTCTACTATAAACGTGTTAATTTTTTAACACATATTTCTTAAGCTCCTAATCAGGAACTAGAAAACAATGATCATCAACAAGCCCAGAAAAATTCATCTTTGACTCAATCAGCAAAATAGTTAAAACTCTGTAAAGTATGATGAAAAGGTAGGAGGAAAAGGCAGAAAAGGAAATCAGTAAATTTTGGCGTGACAAACTGAATCGGGCATCGAGAAGAGGTTGAAGGTTTATGAAGCAACACTATGTACAAATCGTGGCAGATAAATGGGAAATTTTTAGAGACGTGGACACTATCCTTGGAAAATAGAAATTACCAAAATTAAATCCAGGATTCTAGAGGCGTTGGAAATCTCTATGAATTAATAAAAGCAAACGAAAGAAAGATAACTCCCCCACCTGCCCCCCCGCAAAAAAAAGGTAATAATAGTCAAGAATCTCGGGACACATAGATTTACTGACGAGATTATTTGAACAATAAAATAAAACAAATCCCACGCACACACACACACACGCACGCACACGCACACACACTGGGGAATCCATTGCATTATCAGATGCTTGTGTAACTCTTGGGAAAAATCCGGTGAATACAGGCTGCGGTGGGGGGCATAGCGCACGCCAGTGTGTGTAACTCTTAAAAACTCGCGTCCAAATCTTTCGCAGAAAACAAATGCGGAACAGCCACAAATCGAGCTGCTCTGGCTGCAAAGGGACAGGGACAGAAAAGTGGCCGGGTAGTAGGTGGCCAGCAGGACATCGGCTCCTGTGCTCGGCTGCCTGGCAAAACCCCAGCCTTCGTTAAGTGCCCCCCCATTACCCCCCATTCTGCAGGCAGCGGTGCAGAACTGGACGCAACGCTCAGCCCAGCAGGTGGTCTGTTGACAGCCATGATCAGTAACCCCCGGGGGTCTTTCCCAAGTTCATTCACTTGCCCGCATGTCCAGGACATGTGGTCTTCGGTACCAGTTTCGTACTAGACTCTTCTGGGCCGTTGTAAAGAATGCAAACGTCGGGGTCCCATCCCACAAAACATTCTCACGAAACAGGTCTGGAGCGTGTGGCCTGGCGTCCAGATTTCTCAAATCTTCCTGGTTGATTCCAGGGCGTAAATGTGAGAACGACGGGCTTAGAGGTCTCCGAGAAGTCTTGGTCAAGTTCAGCTCCTGGATCGCTCGGTGCAGACAGTTGGTGACAGCTGAGCAGCTCCGGATTCATGCTGATGCTGATGCTGATGCTCTGCAGACCACATGCCAAGCGGCCGAGGACCCCACTGTCCCTCTCGTCCAGGGGCCGGTCGCCCAGCTCCTCCTCCCCAGCCTTCCTCTCCGTCCATGCCTCCGTCCTGTGTCACTGGGGAAGTCCCGTCGTCACTGGAGAGACTGGACGAGCTGCGCCGTCATCCGCCCACGTGCCAGCTCAGTGTGCCCCGCCCCCGCCGTGACAGTCCATCGTGCCCCGTCGAGCAAAACCGCATCC
>NW_006433374.1:1451571-1468301 GCF_000325575.1 Pteropus alecto | reverse complement strand
TTACACAGGGCTTTCTGCACACCCGTCCACGGCACGTGGTCCCTTGCGAGGTCACCAGTAACCTGCACGCTGCTGTGTGCAGTGCCAGCCTCCGTCCTCAGCCGACTGGACCGGCAGCGCCATTGCCACCTTGCAAAGTATCACCTTGCACAGTGTCCCTCGGGGGGACGCCTCATCTTCCTGTTCTATTCCTCCCTTCTTCCCAGGCTCCCTGAGCATTTCTTTGCTGACCATTGCCACGCTCCGTGTCCACCTGGGCGGTTAGTGTCTTCTCAGCCACATGCATTCTCCCACGGGACTCCTCGCGCTCGGTGGCTCGAAACCCCACTGCTGCCCACGGCCACGTCCCGAGCTCCAGTCTGTCTGTGCCCTGGATGCTGGACTCGTGGGTTCCGGTCCCCCTCAGTCCTCCGTGGATGCCTCCCGCGTGTCTCAGCCTTGCTTTCCTAGCTCTCCCGAGACACGATCGACCTGGCTTTGTGCGAGCGTCAGGCGTTGAGCGTGGACCCTGCACACACTCACACTGTGAAGCGGTTAGCGCCGCGGGCCCAGCCGACGGCCGCGGCGGCTCGCGTGATGCCGGCTTCTTTTCAGCCATGAGGACGTTTAACACATGTTGTCTTTGCGGGGTTCGGGCGTGTGATACAGCATCATCCCTGCCATCCCCGTGCTGTGCGTTACGCCCTCAAAACACAGTCGCCTTGGCAGTGGGGTTTGTGCCCTTGGACCCACATCCCCCCTTTATCCCGCACCCCTTCCCGTCCTCCATTTCTGGGACTTTGGCTTCTTCAGATTCCACAGAGACAAGACAGCAAACAGCATTTGTCTTCGTCTGAGGCATCTGACTTAGCCCGATGCCCTCGAGGCCCATCGCTGTTGTCACAAATGGCTTGCTTGTCACCAGTACAAAGAAGGAACAGTAATTTCAGCCTTAACGTGTCGAAATCTGGAGTCCCCACCGCTCGCCCAGTACGGAAGCCAGACAGGCACCGAGACCTTCCCGTCCTCCCCAAGTGGACGCGGCTTTACTCAGACGAAGCCTTGGGACCTCCCTTCCTCCCGGTCCTCTGAAACCTGTGCTCCGGTCGGAGCTGAGGCACAGTGCGTCAGTGCCGCGTGTGTGACAGTGATCACTCGTTCGTAGCCCTCGCCGTCATCTCGTGCCCCTCCGATTCCGCGCGTGGTTATCACGATATTGCGGCTGCCTACCCCATGCTGTTTGCTTCTTTCTCCCATAACCTTTCATCCGAGGCTCTGGGAGGTCCCGTGCCGTCCGTCTTCCAAGTACGTGGAGGATCTGACCACTCGTGCAGTCCTCCAGCAGCCCCTCTGAGCCGGCAGCCCTGGGGTCCGGCAGCGAGGCGCATGGGATGGATGGTGGCAGCCTCGGCAAGCTCCGACCTTCCGGGGGCTCAACGTGTCCCCGCCAGGCATTGTCTTTACAATGTCCGTGTCTGTAGGACGCTGTGCAAGGCCCCGTGTCACCACTCGCAGCCTGCTTCTCCCTCCGAGCCGTGCCCTTCCCCCAAGTCCCAAGGGGCCACACGAGCCCTGTCGGATCCTTGCAGACTTCGGTGTCCCTTCTAGGGCACAGACAAGGTCCCTTCTGGGAATGTTCTTCCTCTGCCACATGACTAGCTTCCGCTCCGCCCCCTAGGCCGTTTGAAATGTGACCTTCTCCAAGCCCGGGACAATAGGCAGGAATATTTGTCACCAAGGACTTCTCAGTATTTTTCATTTCTATTAAGAAAACCGAAAGCGTTATTGGCAACATCGAGACGACATTTTACTAGATAGCAAGACAAAGCCCCTCAGCATAGTGCTTCTCAAACTTAGCTGTGCGTATCAAACACCTGGGCTCCTGTTAAAATGCGCAATCAGGTTTGGCAGCTCAGGAGAGCAGGTCAAGGGTCGCAGTTCTAAGAGGCCCCCAGGTGATGTCCATGGCACAGTTGGTCTGTGGGCCACAATTTGAGTAGAGGGTCCTCAGAGAAATACAAAGAAATACCGACACATACAAAGAAGAAACATAATCCATCTTGTGTTTCCTCTACTCCTAATGTATTGCTAGGAACATGTAGACATGTTTGTTTTCTTCATTAGTAGAAATCGCATTTATCTGCCCTACATCGATTCATTTAAAAAAATTATTAAGCACATACTAGGCAACACACAGGCGCTGGAGTGGATGCCCCGGCCTCAGCCTGTCTGGTCAGGGAGTACGCGGACATGAGTGAGCGACAGGCCAGCCACAGACAAGAACAGTTAAGACAGGACAAGCACGAAACTCTATGCAAACATGTCAGCATCGCTCGGCTAAGACTCAACACGCAGCCTTCCCCTCTACACATGAAATATCAGAAGTTCAATAACAGCTCGCCGTCAGCTGAACTTGGCACACGCTTCCTCTGTAATGTTTAGAAGTGGTTTCTGTCACTGATATTTCGTCTGCATAGTGTGTGATTGTAGACAGATAAAATGCAAACCATCACGATATCGCAGGAGAAGTGTTTCAGGAAGTTCAGTTGGAGTGGACCCAGGCAGGCCTCGTTGGTATTTTGTTCGAGTTCCACGATAGAAACAATTTTATTCTGCTGATATTATCTCAACTATGGCAAACATCTTATTAAAATGGCATTATACTTTAGCATAAAATTGGATGTTTTGAGAATTCGTAAAAGACATAACTCATTTCTGGGTTCATAAAATCAGTCTTTGGACAGTGGTTTGTTGTAAGTTTGTTATATTTTGGGTCTGGACACCGCGGACGGCATGCATGGGCAGATTTTACATGTAGAAGACGGACACCAGCTTATCGCTCCTTACCTTTCTTCATTGATAGAGGTTGCATTTCTCTTGCCGACGTTGATTCATTAAAAAGAAATTATTAAGCATATACTGGTATCGTACATGTGGGCTGGTGCTTCATTCATCCACGAACTTATCCACGATCTGTTTCTCAACGGCACTTCTGCTCAGAGTCTCCTACGGCCGGGCTCGCCTAGAGATGACTCAGACATGGTGTCTCTTCGAGGAGCCTCATTCAGAAGGGGAAACGGGGAAGTAGGTAAGTGGGAATTCCTCAGGGGGAGGGAGGGAAGGTGTAAATACAGCGCTATGGGCACAGGAGGGAGCACAGATCGACCAGACTTCTACAAAGGGAGTCCTGGTTTTAACAGGTATCGAAGAATTAAAAACTTTAAAAAAATGTATTCTGCATCTTTCATTCTTTTGGGAAGAGTGAGGAGTGTAATGTCAGAGGTGCAGACTGTGAAAAAGTTTGGTGACAGTTTCAGCACGGCCAAGGTGGGCACAGGATGGAGCAAATGAAACCCACGGAAGAGTAAAACCAGGTTTTCACACTTTCTTCCTCCAAATAGAACTTTATATAGAATGAATGGACACAGCTTTGCCTAATTTCACCACCATTTAGAGGGCACAAAATTTTAAAGAGATTATGTATATTAAACTATTACATTTACATAGGGAAATGCATGTATTCCTTTGGGAGTATAGAGAAAAAAATCTGAGTTTGGTGCCTACATCTCAGAAACAGTCAGAAACCATCACTTTGTGCCCAAAGTGACCACACCTATCTGTGGATCATATCATAGATTGTATACGTTGTTTACATTATTAAAGCTGTATACTTGTTACTCACAGCCAAATCCTGCAATAAACAATGATTACAATCTCATTCCAGAAAGCTCTATGGTTTTCCTTGTAGTTAGTAATTCCCTTTTATTTGCTTGCCCAGTTTTTATTTAGCTGCTATTCAGTTATTTCCAACCCCTGCCACAGAAGCATACATCTGTTCTCACAAATATTCAGATACATCTACGTCACCTCGGACCGGTCACCTCCCGACATGCCATGTAGCATCCGCGCTGGGACTTGTCTTCACTCTGGGATTTCTTCGGCTTCTCTCTTGTCTGGACACTTGTCTATCCTCAATTTGTTTCTCTTTTGGAAAAATATACTCTTTAGTACTTTCTTCTGAAAAGAAGGTACATTTTTGAGACGTTAATATCTGCAAATATTTGTACTTCATACTCCTACTTGATCGAGAATCTCACTTGGTATGAGATTCTGGGTGGGAAATCATCTTCCCATGGGTGTTTGAAGGCATTGCATTCTTTCATGTCACCATGAGGATGGATTATTTTTATGTCAAGGCCGAGTTCCTTGACCTTGAAAAGTGTGAATTAGTTTAAATTCTTCCTCGAAAACCATTAATTGTCTAATTTTTCCCCTCCCTTTCCACCAACTGCTGACAGCCAGAATTCCTCTCTCAGGAATCTGGCCAACAGCATTTCCGGTGCCGTGAGTGACCGTCTGTCTCCCAGGGGACGGCCAGGGCGTCTCCTGCGTTATTCTGCCGTGGATCCCAGGGTGGGAAGCAGAAGCTGGAAGCTGACATGTCAGGGTCAGAATGGACGGCACTGTCCAGGGGGCGCCGACTGGTTAAAGCCAGTTTGAGCAGGATGTGTAGACCAGTTCGAAGGAAGAGGAGATTCATCAGGAAATCAGAGGGAGGGAAAATTGCCCTTAGGGAAGCACATCTCTACTTGGTCTTTTTTGTCTTCTAAAGCTGGCTGCTTTATGAATTGCTTTTGAGCCTTTCTTCATGACGGATATGACAGCTGCATTAGCATTGTGGTATCAAATATTAAAATATGACATATTGACATTTATGGACGGAGGCGAGGTGTATCTACTGAAATAAAATCAGCATGGAGATAAACCTCATTGGATTTTCAAATGAGACGTTACAGTCTTTCCCAGTATCGGACTTTGCTAGAAAAGGAAGTGAATTCTAATAATCCCACGTGGGCGAAGTGAGTTCTGGGATCATGTGCGATACTCACACCCCGTCCCGTTTCGTTTGGGCCTCTCTGTCCCTCGCTTAACGTGTGAGGTCTCTAAGCAGCCAGTTACACTCAGCTAAAGGTGGATCAGAAAGACGACCCTCTCACTGGAAGATAATATCACAGTGTCCGCCAAGAGCTGACCTGGCTCAGCTCACCTCACAGTGGGGGTTGCTCTGCTTACCTTTCTTTCTCTTTCTAAGTGTCCCCAGTCATTGGAGTCCCAGACAGCTGCTAACCCTTTCTCTTCCAATCCTTTCTCTTCCAAGGCTGGTAAGATTTTGGCATGAATTTTTTTCTGAACTGTTTTTATTTTATTTATATTTAAAATTTCCAAACAAACAAACAAGAAATAAAACAAGATAAGCTGAGATTCGAGTGTTCAGATAATGTTAGAAGTGACATGAACTAATGCCAGTCTCTTAAGACCTGCACAAGAATGCCGTCATAGTAGTTTGCTGTGGACTCCTTAGCAAGGAATGGGCACTTGCCTAACCTCAAAAAAAATGATTTTAAAAATGGGAAGTAGAGCTGGATACATCCGACTTCTTTGTTTGTCACTGTTGTCGAAAGGTCTGGAAACATGAGCCATATTCGTTGCGATTCCAACAACACATCGGTGATAGGAGAAGTTCTGATTCTGGATATGCCTGGTCACTGAGAGCTGTCACAGTTTTTTTTAGCTAGTGCTTTACCCTTAGAGAACTTATGCTCCAAGTAGTACATATATGTTTCAGGTGGTTATACCTGCAGAGACTTCTTGTTTGGCTAAACCAGATGAAGCCCACTGCATCGGGAAATAGTATTCTCACAAATGGGAACTGTTCCTGAAGTCAAATCGAATACGGAGCCAATGAATCAGCAGACTTCTGACCCAGGAAAAGTTGTATGAATCAATGGTACTCTCTAAATAATATACGAGAGTGGATACTCAATATGTGTCATGCTCAGGTTGGCAGGAGGCGGACCTGGGTTAGACAGAGTAGAGATTAATGAGACTGTGTGTATTTCCTGCTCTGCGGGTAAATAACTCAATATTTGCCAGGGAAGTCATTGATGGAAGACAGTAGACCCTGCATTTAAGTGTTAGGTGTTTTGAGACTATACTCAATAGAAATTAATTGAGTTCCTCAAGCTCTATGTTGAAATAAGTCTTGGGAGGAAACTAGAAAACTCTCTAAACAGGAAGTGAGCAAAAAGAAAGTGAATTGTAAGCAACGGTGGCAGAAACAACAGTAGACGTGGAGGAAAGCACAGCGTGTTGGAGGCACGGCAGGATCAGCCCTGAGTCCTTCGTATCTGTCGTTCGATCAGCATCGTTGGGGCTCGTTCCTGCAACAAATGATCCTTGAGTCTTCACATAGGGACTGAGTTAGTCAAGGGGAAGTCCAGGGTTGGTGGGTTGGGGGTCTTGGAAGGGGGAAGAGACAGGGTTTAACCAGAACGAAGGACGCAGTAGTGGGAAAAGGAGGATGAGCAAAGGGGCTCTCTCTTTCCTGTCTTCTTTGGGTCGCCAGTAATATGGGAGAAACAGACACATTTTTTTAAAAGCTATTATAGCGCCACATGAGAAAGGTCTGAAGTTAATTCAGGTGAGCTCACTCCGAAGACCCCTAAGTCAACTATAGGTACACATCAGACTTTCTGGAGAAAGTGACACGTCTGATGAACCAGGGATTTGAAAAGCATTAGATGAAGCATGTCAAACAGAACAGGAAGTGGGCCCATCTCGGGGAAGATGATGTTCAGCTGAGATTGGAAATAGGAACCGGGCATTAGGCGTGTGATAATCCAAAGAGCACAGGAAGGGACACGTGGACCCAGGTCGCCAGAAAAGGGGAAGAACCCGTGTGCAGGTCCTGCCCTCTTGGGTAAAGGCCAACGTTATTGGGGTACGCCCCCCAAGATCTCCCTGAATGAGACCCTGCCACACTCAGCATGGCTGGCTTAGAAAAAAATGGGGCCTTTTTATAATGCCAGGACTGGACACTGGAACTCACAGCTGTTTTGCAAAGAGCTACTGTATGCCAAAATTTTATGAAACATCTCCGTTTCTACTCCTTTAGGAAATGCATGTAGCTGTGGCATTTGGATTCCTTCATGACAGTATTTTGTTATTAACACATGTGGTACAGATGGGATGTGCCTCCCCCGATTAACATGCAGAATCCTCCCCCCAGCCCCTGTGTGATGGTATTAAGAGGCGGGGTCTTGGGAGGTGATGGGTCATGCCCCTAATGAATCAGATCAATGCCCCGTTGAAAGAGACCCCACAGAGGATGCCCTCAGAAGACCGTGAAGCAGGAAGCTGAGTTTCAGCAGACACCAAATCTGCCGACACCGTTATCCTGGCCTTCCGGCCTCCAGATCTCTGAGAAACAAATGTTTGTTGTTCTTCAGCCAGCCAGACTGTGGCATTCTGTTCTCGAAGGCTGAATGATCTAGGACAGCAGGTGCATAGTCGTGATGGTTTAGGATGCAAACACCCTGTGAAGAAGTTTAGACTAACACTGGGCTTAGCGTAAGTTCCAAATCGATTTGTTTTCTATCTACTTGTAAGTCCATATTGGAAAAGCACAAATTCCAGAGAATTAGGCTAAATTGGTGAGTTCCTCCAATATTAAGTCTCTACCAAATGTATTTTTTTATTTTCACAGGATGTGTGTCTCAATCTATGTAAATTAGTGAGCTCCCACTAAAATATACATAAGAAATGGTATAAACAAGAGAGGAAACCAACGAAAAAGCATTTGGAAAACACAGGAAGAGAATGAATTTAGTTAAAAATTGGCAGTTTCTGTAGTCAGAATCTGGTTAAACAGTAAATAATTAGCAAACTGGGGCAGCAAATTAATTATACAACGTACTGCGTACGACTCAGATTAAATATGCTATGGTCGTAGATTGAGAAGCATCAAAAATAAAACAGAGGAAAAACTGTGTAATAACACTAGCTCCCAACCATAGAAGCTCAGCTGTAAGGGTTTTTGCTTCGGTGGAGGAGAGTCCAGTAGAAATGCACATTTTTAGATTCCGTCTTTATACCACAATCTTTGAAATCGTGTCTTAAACAGAGGATATTAGTATTCAGACTTGTTTTCAAACCATGTATTTCTCTTATTGAATAAACGTATGTCTCTAAGAAATTGGGAATCAATGACAAAGCCAAAAGAAGGCAATATTGGATTCACGTACAATGAAAACCCGATAAGACAATTACAGGATATCATCTCTGTGTGTAGTTATCTTTAAACCGCACAGACGGTAGTCGATACAAACATTGCAGCAGTCCAAGAACTGCATGCGATGAATCGAAAGTAGAAGTGCATATTCGCTATCATTTTAACATTCCAACCTGCTGCTAAATCTGCCCTAAAGAGGTTGACCTTCAGCCCGATGATCTATTTATGTGGATTCAAAGTTTCTATGAGCCTTAATAGAAATTTTGATCCTTTAATGAATGCCAAAGCAGGATGTTAGGATGAGCTATTGGATGATATATTTAATTTATTCCTCAAATATATAATACTGCTTGCTGTGACTATTCCGACTGGAGTAATTGGTTGCAATTAAAATAATGAGATATTCCAAATAATGATACATGCAATACAAATGCAGAGTGAGATGTAATTTGTAATTGCTACATCATTTTTATGCTGATACATTTCTTTCTGATTATAATAATATTGTGAGCTAATAGGAATACATTTTTTCATATGGATTATATTCTGGAAGAATTATATTTCAACAGAACTAATTTGAAAACCATTTGACTGGGTCTAAAATATTGCGGAAATGTGGAATTTGGAAAATGCACTTTGAAAAACTCTTCGGTAGTATTTAGACGCCTGAATCTATGCTTACTCTGCGGCCCAGCGTTTTCGCTCTACATAGATATCCCTCAGACACGCAGAAAAATGTTCATAGTGGCACTCTGCAGTCGTCTTAGGCTACAGACCGCTTTGATTTCGGAGGCAGTGACAATGATTTGGAAATTGGACATGGGCGGATTATCACTTGTGATATAAAATAAATTAGTTCCTATCCTGGATAATACAATCGTTACTATCAGCCAGCTAATGTTTATTGAATGCCATGTGCAAAAATGTGTTGAAAACATGTGTGAATATTGCTCTAAGTCCTTGACGGAATAGCTGAAGCGTGGTGGTCAGGGGGATGGGCTCGGGGAGGTAAGTGACGACAGTCACATCCGGCTTTCTGGGCTCAGCTCCATTTTAACTGGAAATGGAAGCCCTGATCATTTCTAATAGAAAATGCGGTTAATGGTGACGCATCGTCGCAGTAACAGAGGTGGCCGGAGACCGCGAGGAGCTCTCGCGCCGCCAAGTTCAGACGCGACGGCAGCTTGCGGTGAGGTGTCAGCCGTAGAAATGAAGGGAGCTGGAGCGACTCGGGGTACCACTTCCACGTCGAGTGGACAGGCTGACTCGCATTAGCGGATGTGGGAAGGGACTAACGTGGGCTCGAAGGTGCGCATCTGGGCTCACATGCTGTTGCCCGAGGCGGGGAAGCTGGGGTAGAGAGTTGGCGCTTACGTGGCAGGTGGAATCAGGAGCTTCACTCCAGGTGTGCTGACTCTGGATCTCCTTGTGGGCATCCAGGTGTGCGCATCAGTTAGGCGTTTGGCTTTAGGATGAGAGGAGAGAGGTCAGAGCTGCAGATGAGAATTTGGGGGCCGTTGCGATATGAATGCTGTGTGTGACCTGGGGAGCAGATGTCATTGCGCGTGGAAACAGATCAGCTTGGGAAAAAAAAGGGAGCCAAGATGGAGTCCTGGGAGAGCCCAGCATTGAGACCTTGGGCAGACGCGTTCGTGGCAAAGGAGATGAGGGAAACAGTGTGTGCGCCACCGTCGCAGATCCGGGAGTGTGTTTCCGGCAGAAATCGCCTGCCGGAAAAAGCATTACAACTTAAGAATGGGCGGAAAAGAATTTTAAATGGTTTTTTAAAACAATCCCCCAGATTTAAGGCAATAGCAATCAAAATCATAACATCAAAACAGATGCAACTTTCTATTTCTTCGCTTTGTTTTCTTTGGGTCAGAGCAATAGTAAGATTTTATTAAAACTAGATCTTTTTTAAGGCTTTCTGAAGGACAAAGCCATATTAAAAGACGGATTACATGATATAGTCCAAATTCGAGGAAAGACTGCGGTTAAAAAATAGAAACCTAATAGATAAACGTAAATAAAATATCCTCGTTGGGCATTAGTTTTGCTATAAACCACCTTGATGGTAAGTATTTCATAGTGATGTTCTTAACATTATCCTGAGCAAGCTTACTATTTCCTGCGGTTCTTTGCTGGAGAATTAATTCCATTTCCGGGGCCAGGATCCAGGAAGCAGTTTTCTGTTTTGTATATTTCCGTGTGCATGAGAAGCTATGTGAGAAGTTTCTTGAAAAAAAATCTTTGTCATTCAACATGAGCAGTTTAGTTTTCCCGATAGTTGGTCCAAAGAGAGATCTCAGACAAGAAATGCATATCTGCGTTGTCTTGGGCAGACAGAAGTAGATCAAGGGCAAGTGTCAAGTGTCACCACTGCTGTCTGCGCCGTTTTCAAGTTCGTCCTCCTTTGCTTCAAACCCTGAGTGGCTACCTCATAAATGATGTCACCTGATTACCTGGCTCGCTGATGTTTTGTTAATAGAGGCGTCCCAGGTGACCATCTCAAATGAATACCAGATGGCAATGCGGCCAGCTGTCAGGCGTCACAGACAGGTACGGGACACCGCCTGCCTGGCGGTGATGCGTTTGCTGAACTGGGATCAGGATCATCCACGTTTCCGACTGAAACACCATCTTAGAGGCAGAACGCTCTTTGTTTCCAGAACGTGTATTTATCATCGTTGGCTGTGTAAAAGCTGAATTCTTTGGGTGCACGTTGAAGCCCCCGATTTGACGATTCCTGTTTTCCTCCCCCATGTCCAAGTTCACATTGCTATTTCCGCTGGCCGGCCGGGCCAGCGTCATTTCTGGGGCAGGCGTAGCAGACACCACGCCATCTGTCTGCAGGATCATCCTCTGCAGAGCGGGGCTTGCTCACTTCTGAGTACCCCAACGTTCCTGGTCTACACGGAGGCAGGCTGGTGTTACTCCATGGCTCAATGATCTTGTGACACTTCTTTGCCCTGAAGCTTAATCAAGGGAATTTTTGTTGTGGGGGGGGGGGGGTGCCGTGCCGGGACGGTGGCAGATGGTCTGAAAGCAAACCTCTCCATCTCTCGATTCTTTGCTGGGCGTTCCCCGTCCTCTATGACCGAAGGCAAGGGCAGAGCCTCACGTCTGATCCCCAAAGTCGCCGGGGGAGCAAAGTGCTTGGGGACCATAGTGGGTGTAAACAGGGGTGTGCATCGTCTTCCGAGTCACGCGGGCGCTGCGCCTCCCTTCCCTACCTTGCACACCGGGGACGCCGGTCCTTTCCCAGTGTCTCGTTTAAGGTCCTTCTCTGGGGTGACCGTGGGCACGGAGGCCGGCGAGCAGCACCCCCGATGTGCCGTCGTGGGAGAAATGGTCTTAGTTTCACATGCACGTGGAAGACCTGCAGAAAACCAGGGTAAATAAATAGCATCGCCGTCATCACGGCCAAGACTGAGTCGTGCGTGAGGCTGACGGGGGCCCGTCAGAGCACTTACGTAGCTTAACTGGAGTCCACATTCCTGTTGTCAAAAGGTATGCATGATGATTTTCAAGCAGTATTTCCTCAAAAAAAAAAAAAAACCATAAAACCTTGAAGCATTCTCATGATATCAGCCTAGCACAGAGGGTGGCCATTGGATCAAAAGGTATGCATGATGATTTTCAAGCAGTATTTACTCCAAAAAAAAACAAACAAACCATAAAACCTAGAAGCATTCTCATGATCTCAGCCTAGCACAGAGGGTGGCCATTGGGCGGAGAATTCTCAACAATCAGGAGAAAGGTTTGGTGCATGAAATGGCAAGGCTTGTTTAGAAGTGGAGACCAGACAGACAGAGAGACGGTGGCTCGGCGGCGCTGCTGTCTGCAGGCTGTTTCTGAGTCACCTGTGACTTGTTCAGTGACAGCCGTCCCTTCCAATTCGTTAAGTCAGCTTGTCTGTCATGTGTCTCATTGTCAGCCTCTGCCCGCCCAGGGAGTTCAGAATGCAGTCTTTGCACTTGATTATGTTCTTTACGTTGTGTTGCTTTCTTCGTAGATGTCAGGTATCACCGATCTATGTGACGTTGTGTTGTGTCCATGTGTCGCCTTTGTGCTGTATCATCTACAAAACAAATACGGTCCATTGCGAGTCCCCAGAGATGGGTTTCGACATCAGGCTGCCTTCCGCCTCAGAATCGTGCCCTCAGCATAACGGAGAAAAGGATTTGTGTGGTGGCTGAGAACTTGAGATTCTCAGGGAGAAGGGGCATGAACAGCCTCCAGCAAAGCCAGTCCTGTTCATTCACTTGGCATCTGTATCTGCCGACAGCCACAAGGTTCTGTGGGATGTCGCAACTGTAGAGAATGCGCACACACACTAAAGAAACATAAAGAATAAAGCAGGACACAGTCGATCAGCAAACTCCGAGGAGTTCAGTGCTCCTACGTACTCATCTTGGGTGGTCTGAGAAGCTCGGGCTGTAAATTTACGTCGATGTTCCTTCAGAGATAAACCAGAGAGAGATTCGTTGGTCCTAGATTTTCTTTTGCTGATAGGAGAAAGCGGGCACATTTATTTACTGGGACAAATTTGTTCCACCTCCTGCCACCCCGCCCCACCCCAAGCTAAAATCGAAGGGATGTTTTATTGTATGCGCTTTGACGCGTGCCCGTGGATGATATATATGCTGATCCATTTGCAGAATTACAGAAACGGGACGCAGGTGGCCATTTTGTCATACGAAAAGGCTCAGCACGGCCGCCCCCCCAAGCACCCACAATCTCAGGGGAGGCACTTGGCCTTTTTTTTTTTTTTTCTCAGAGTCTCCAGACAGTTCCGTCGAACCAGGAACATCTATTTCCTTGGCAAAAGCAGACCTCCATCTCGCTAATGCTTTCTGAGCTTTTCTACGTCTGCCGTTTGCAGAAGCGGCTCGCCAGGGAGGAAGGACGGGGGCTGGGGAGGTCTGGAGTGTGTCTTTCTGCTTTGAGAGGCTCCGGCTGAAGAGCGAGGCGGGTGACTCATCGCTGGCCACCGCCTGTGGTCTCAGGAGCGTGTCCTGCCGTCCCTCCAAGGCCACCCTTCCCGACGAGCTCCACCTTCTTTCCGCTGATGAGATGCGCCCCGAAGCTCCCCCTCTGTCCGAACGCGGAGTGTAATCAGCGCATTCTCAGCAGCATCATCTAGGGAAAAACAGTTTCCGGTTCCGTGGACAGCCCGGCGACACTTCCCGCCCGCTTTCGACGCGTTGAAAAACAATCAAAATGGACATGACTCGTACCCGCGGCTCCAGCCCACGCGGCGACTTCGAGAGCAGTTACGGCGGCTCCCCGACAGCAGCGACAGACTGAGCTCCCCGCGACAGACTGAGCTCGACAAACGTCGCTGTCTGCCTTCTGGGAGGACCGATTTTAAGACAAGGCGAAATTCCTGCACATCTCTGCCCTCGAACTAGGCAAAAGGAAATCATTTAACTGCAGTCGAAGGCACAAAACAGAATCGAGCACCCTGTGCTGCGGGCGGTCACAAACGGAAAAGAAAAATTGGGGTTCGAGCCCCTCCAGAAAGTGAGATGAGGAACGGCTATAGTAATGACCGGGGGGGAAGTGGGCAGGGTGGGGGAGGAACACGATTTAAAATGTACAATAAAACTACGCCATTCTTCCGACGTGGAGGACAAACAACCTTTACAATCAAGAAAACTGGCGAGCGAGGCTTCAGGGCCTGTGTCCATTCGTATAAGACAAGGTGGAGCTAACGGACGGCGTTCAGACCAAGAACGGAGAGAAGAAAGAAACAAACACCCTCTTTTGCGGTGTCAATAAAAGTATTGGCTATGAATTTTCAATTTCACCCATCCTTTAAAAATATGTTAAAAGCGAGCCGAAGAAGCCCTTTGAGAATCGAGGCATGAATGAAACATTCCCACGATAAGTTTTCGTCTGCATAGGCCCGGGTGTGCCCCTCCGAGCCCGTCACATTCGTCTCCTCTCGGCCATCGTGTGCTGAACAGGCCGGCCCCGCCTGGAACCTCACTGTTCCAGGCGCTGCCTCAGCCCGTCGCCGTGCCTGGTCCTCCACGCCGTCCGCAGTGCTTTGTCATGACTGGTTCTTCCCAGCCACTCAGTTCTTCAGTCCCAGCGTCCCATCCACCAAGCGAGGGAGCCACACCTGCCTCCACATTGCATCTAGCCCCCACGTCCCTTTAAATGTCAGCTCTGGGGGACGAGGAGCTTTGTGGGTACAAGGAGCAGGCAGGCAGGGAGGCAGCAGAGCTGGGGCCATAACGTCACTGGTGTCCTGTGGTTGCTCTGGTGCTACTTCCCCTCGGTGACACGGCCTTCTCTGTGACATCACAGGCTATCGTGACATGGCTGAGCAGCCACTCCCCCGCATCCTGCCTAAGGCTCTGGTGACCTGACAGTTCGTATCAGCCACCTCAAGCCACTACCAACCTTTACTCCCTAACTCGCAACCTGGGATATAGATGTCAGGTGTCATCTGTACATGACAGGTGTAGATGTAGGTGTCAGGTGTCGTTTGTTTCAATAGCCTTCACCCAGTCCCCCGCTCAGGGGTTACCAGCAGCGTGTCGATGAGATGCCAGTGGGAAAAGCGATTCTCAGGGCATGGTACCCTCCAAGGGGACACGCCAAGGCCCGCCTTGCTGGGCTGTGGCTCTGAGCGCGTGGTCCTGGTTCCGCGGAGGCCTCCTCCTTGCTTCTCAGCTTTGCCAGGAGGCCGGCGTCCTCGGCGAGCGGAAGGTATTGCTCCTGGTACGTGACGATGAGTGTGTGAGCGGCTGTGTGAGCGCGTGCATGAATGCACGCGAGTGTGTGTGTGAGAGTTTGAGTATGTGTGTGAGTGCGTGTGTGTGTGTGTGTGTGTTCCTATTACACATAAGGAAAGACCACTGCTAGTGTGTGTGTATGTGTGTGAGTGCGTGTGTGTGTGTGTGTGTGTGTGTGTGTGTGAGTGTGTGTGTGTGTGTGTTCGCTCCCCGAGGACAGGTGGGCAAAGGCCGGCACGTTAACTGAACTTGTACCCCGCTTGCCAGTTCAAATATTTTCCTGCTTCCAACGGGAGCCAATAAAAGCCTGTGAACTTCGGGTTGGAGATGGCTCCCCAGTGAACAATTAGCTGGCTTCCCCAAAGAAAATGCACGCTCTTCATTTCTATCATAATCGTACCACATCAACACCAGCGACAGCGGTGGACATCTGTCGTGAGCTCGCGTTGGCCAAGGACTCTCCCAGAAAGATTCCACGTGTGAATCTGCTGGACTCCCATAGCAGCCCGCGGCTTAGCTGCTCTCACTCTTCGCGTTTTGTAGAAAATTTCCAGTACTGCACACTTACTTCTCAGACAGGTGTGCAAGTGTACCTGGCGGGCGGATGCTACGGCGGACCTTGAGGGACCTCCCTGCTGACTCTTCGTAGTTACAGGAAAGGCGATCGGGTGCTCGAGCGGGAGTTAACGATCGTGATGGACTCAGACGACCCTGCCCATCATGAGGGTCTGTCTCTCGGCCTGTCTGTCCACTGACGTGAGCCCCCGCCTCACTGAAGGTCGGAAAATTCCAAGGATGGCATGGGGAAGGCCATTTTAAAGCGGAAGCACCACTAACACAGAGTGTGTAAGTGCCTCATCAGCCAGCGGACGATCGTCTGGGCTCTGAAGGTCCTTCCAGGGTCGTTGGTATGAGTTTGTGGACGAACGTGACTATTCATAGAGGAGCGTCTCGACAACGTGATGCCTTTCATGGAGAAGGCGCCCGAGGCGCTCTTTAAGGTTACAGGAAGTACGCTGCGTTTCATGCACGCTGTTCTAGAATCCGCCGACCGTCACCTCTAAAAATAACCTTCCTGCCACCACATGTAACAAAAATTCGATTTCCATTGCGGTCCCTTGAGATCACGACAACCCGCCGTCGACGTCCCCCTGACACGTAGAAAACTTCCATTTTAGCTGCTGGAGGAAAACTCACCTTAGAACCGTTTCAAGCTCCTCCAGTCCATTCCGAGGCTCCCTGACATCTTGGCTCATTTTCAGGCAGTCTGACTTGTCGTTCGACTTGCAGCGTTTTGAAATTTCATTGCCAAGAAGCACCCTTTACTGAGTCATCTTATCCTTCTAAATACTCCTTCTGCTTCGTTCGACGGTCCTCTCTACCCTTATTTTCATCACTGGGGACCTCCCTGAAGACGCTGGCCTGGGAAGCTCACTTACCCATCTGTGTGTGTGCCTTCTTTTTCAAGATTTCATTCATTTGTATGACTTTTATCATCATCGGGGATGGTCTTTGGCAAAGTAGTTCAGGTGAAATGTTACAGCATCTCTGTCAGCTTTTCTGATCCCCCCACAGCCGTGCCAACCACCTGCTTCTCCGATGCACTCATAAAATGCCAAGTCTCCCTACGATGCCCTCCTGTGCAACATTTCAGATTTTCTGGTGAATTTTGGTTGGATACAGTATTCTGCTAGAGGTACTGTCAAGTACTCAAAACAAAGTAAAACTGCCTTAAAATGAGCTTTTCTATGATTTACATTTAACCAAGTCCATTCTTGCCTAAGTTTGAAGAAGTTTGGATAAATTTCAAATAAGGAGAGAATGAGAGACGGAGAGATTGCTCTGCAGGGAGCTCTGCTAGCGCTCAGGGCACATTGTAGTGACAGATGGTGAGCGGCAGAGAGCTTGTCTCAGAGCTTGTCTATACACAG
>NW_006433374.1:1447261-1449761 GCF_000325575.1 Pteropus alecto | reverse complement strand
TCGCCTCTTGACAATAACCACCATCAGGAACCGCCCTCTGCTTTGTCTTCACCTGTTCCCTTCCGACAACCCAACGTAGAATTCCTAGTCTATGTTCAATTTAAATCCGTGAACATCTGCAGTTGCCTCTTCATTTTAGATGCAGGGAATCAGTAATAAAAGCCAATTTCATTAATTCGCTCAATGTATTCCTCCGGAGGGAAAGGCAGGTAATAAAAATCATGTCAGGACGGGTATATTGCGAGTCTTTCTCTGCTCCAGGGTACCTCGCTTTAATTTGATTTATGACGAGTCATGGACTATACAAATAGATAAATAGTTAATAGAAATTAATTCTCTTGTTTGTAAGATATGATTTTGTTAAGTTTTATTGGATTTAAAAATTGTACAGTTAATCACAGGAGTATCTGACTTTTTCCAGTGGATGCTTGCTGTGTAATAAGGGAATTAAAGTTAACGATCATGGAAAAGTTTTAAATTCTGTGACTGCAATGTGCTGACTGTTTATTGATTTAAATGGCAAGTTTTTAAGTGAATTATGTATACAGTAGAAATGAATTTAATCCTCTAGATTCCATACAAATATTGGTTATAGCTTTCTACCGGAGCATAATTTTTCGAAAATCTTATGTATATATGATTTTTCCCACATCAGCAGAGCTTAAACTTGGCTACGTATACATGATTTTTAAAAAAGTTTTATATATACGTGCACGTGTATATCTATGTATACACATATATGTGTATATATTTGTACACACACACCTACACATGGAGACATTCGAATCATTAAATCATATACGATTTGAAGACCGCTATAGTACATATATTTAAATATGGTTTTATTACAAATTGGTAGATATCCAATATAGTTCTATTAAATATGTAGATTTTGAAAATACATATTAAAAATATGGCCAGATTCCTTTCTCTGGGACACAGGACAGATGATTTCCTAATTAGCCAATTGGACATAAGCAAATGGAGTTAGAACATCGTAATTATACGCACATCAGACATTACAGGATTAAATGCCCTGAACTATCTTTGCCTTGGAATTTTTACCATGAATCAGGAGTAGAGAAACCAAACAGAAAACAGTATCGAACCTCTCTGCTCGAAATATGATTCGGTAAAAGCCTGTGTATCGGTTTTATAGTCATCACTGATAAATAATACAGAACTCTGAGACAACAACCTGTAACTCCCGCTTATTTTAAGCCCGCTGCCGCAGATAGGCCGCCGTGTAAGTCGCGAAGAGCCTTTTGGAAGTCACCTGTGCTGTCATATCTGGGCACGCTCTTATGACGGAAGACGGCCGGTTATTTCAGGAAAGCCAAAGTCAAATCTTTCTTGGTGGACACTGTTGAGAAGGACCTGAAAGTCTCTTAATTTTTTTTTTAAAGGAATTTAGAATAAAAGAATCAGCGCTTTTAGAATTCACCTGAAATCATGGCGAAAGCAAAATGAAAGATTTGGGGTTTGCATCTCTGTCTTCCCGTTCGGCAAGTTATTTCTCCCTACGGAATGCAGAAAGCGACACTGTTTCTAAATTGTTACTGCGATGGTTTACCCCATTTTTTTTTTTTTAACTGACGCGGTATTTTCGAAGGTCGTGGCACATGGTGAGAACTCAGTCACTGTGAGTTCTTTTCCCTCACTGAAAAGGAGCATCAACATTGTGCGCTCGTCTAGGACCCTCAACATCTCACTTTGGGACTTCAGTGGGATTGGGAGGGGGCTGTAAGGTTTTGCGTTTCCTGTCCCTTAGATCCTCTGCTGTGATGTGCAAAGTGGCACTGGGTGTCGAGGAGAGCCTTCCTACATCCCAGCGTCCTGGCCAGATGAGAATTCAGGACTTCAGAAAGCCGGAGAAGTTCCTGTGTGCAGTGACCACATCCAGCGTGGCTCATTGTCACCGAGACAGCATCAGTCTGCTGGACCCAGAAGCAAATACGTCCCCTTGTTCTAGTACCAGAAACTCAGCATCTATATCCAGACAGTCAGCGACGCTCAAACTGCAAGGTGCCAAGTCATCAGCCCGAACGCATTTTCATGATGAGATCGCCAGGGCATGGGGCTCCAGAGGCTGCCCTTTAAATAGAGTCCTTGGTGATTCTGGTGCGTGTGGCCCGAGGACAGCACATTGAAAAGCACCGAGTCAGGTAGCGGGCCATGCGGAGCGTCCGCCACCCGGCAGACGTGCCACTGGCTTCACCTGCCGGGACGTGAGTCTTCCCCTTCCTGCGTCTCCCTTGCTGCTGACACCTTCACTGTCTGTTCCTGTCTCCCCGCTCCCCCGTGCGTCGGCCCAGCCGGCCACCTTCCCCACAAGGTCTCAGCCTGCATGCCATCTTATGAAAGGGCGCCCTGACATTCTCTCTGGGGTCCCGTTCCCTCAGCCCCTGCCTTGCTGTTCCCTGCTGCTCCTGGGTCACTTCCACCTGTACGGAGATGAGATCCTGGTCAAAAGACCCTTGGCATCTTGTGTCCTTCTGGT
>NW_006433374.1:1441748-1447235 GCF_000325575.1 Pteropus alecto | reverse complement strand
CATGCTTGATACACAGAGTTGACTGAATGGCTGGCCACGTGGTCCTGGGAACCGTTCTGTGGTGCGACTTGCTGTGTTTGTCCCCACAATGTGACCTCCTCGGCTGCCAAAATGACTCGCTTTAGCAGGTGACGGGCAGCAGCGAGGCACACCTGCGAGAGGCCCTCGTACATTTGTCGAGGAGCTAGAAATACATTTGTCGGCCACGTGGCTCCAGTTCTGGCACGCGCGTGCTCCTGTCGCGTTTTGCTTCCTGCGGCTGACCCCAGTCCTGACCGGCGGAAATCCGAGTAGTCATATATTTTCTATTCTGCACAAATCTGCGCTCTTGGCCAGTCTCGGTGGGCACCCCTGTCTCTGCCCCGTGCGGTGACAGCTGGGTTGCTGGAAGGATAGCTGGGGGCTGGATTGTCTGCACTGTGACAGCCACACTTGTCAGAGGATGACGCTGCCCTCGCCTGGGACCCCAGCTGGGCTGTTCGTGGGCCGCCGGCATGTTACCTCCTAGGTGGCCACCTGGCTTCCCCAAACCATGGTGGCTGCATGCTGAGGGGACAGTGCCACACGCACTAGGAAGAAGCTCTGTTACTTCCGAGTTTCTAGGTTTGGGGGACATAGCGTCAGTCCTGCCCTGTTATGTCATACATCCACAGACCGCAGGAGAGGGAACACCAAACCTCCCGTGCCCGGGAGGACCTCGCTCCAGTACAGAGGACGGTTCGTTTCCGTCTGGCAAATGGGGTTAAATCGATGCTTTTCCGCCTCCGTTCGCTTCCTCCCGGGGCTCGTGGTTGGCGTCTGTGGGCCTCACGGAGGCCACAGTGAAGCCGAGACATGAGGAAACCGAATTGGACCCACCTCGGACCGCTGGGTAAGCTTCAGAGTGGGCACAATGCAGTGGGTGACAGGATTCAAGCTGAAAATGGAGCAGAACCCTAACACCTAGTCAATTTGCCCTAGTTGGCTTTCCAGAAGGATGCAGCAGAACCCTGGCGACTGTGTGCCTCCCTTCCCCCTGCACCCCGATGACTTCGCTATCCAGTCTGTGCTCAGGCCAGGTGGTTACCAACTCCAGGACACCCCTTGTATTGCTCTGGACAGCCCCCCGCCCCCCACAAAGGAGGACGGCATAGCAGTGCCTCTGCTTCACAAAAGACGTGGCTTCTCTATTGTTAGCAAAGAACTTTCTGTGGAGCCCCTTGCTGCTCGTCCTATGCCATTCTCTCTTTCTGGGCTGCCCATGGCCTCAGGCACCCTTCAGGGAGCAAACGGAGCTCCGCCATGGCAGCAGGTGCTCCGGCTTCGCGCCACCTGCCATGGCTGGTCCCCGGCTCTACCTCCGCAGGTTCCCCGTGTGGTGGGGGCGGGGATGTTAGCAAAGAACTTTCTGTGGAGCCCCTTGCTGCTCGTCCTATGCCATTCTCTCTTTCTGGGCTGCCCATGGCCTCAGGCACCCTTCAGGGAGCAAACGGAGCTCCGCCATGGCAGCAGGTGCTCCGGCTTCGCGCCACCTGCCATGGCTGGTCCCCGGCTCTACCTCCGCAGGTTCCCCGTGCAGTGTGGGGGGAGGGGGGGACACACGACCAACTCCAGCCCTTCTGGCCTATTTCGAAGGAAGGAAGGCACAGGTTGTCAACCCTGCAGGAAGTTTAGCTCCTTGAAGGCCAGGCGTTCCAACACGGGGTGCAAGCAGGGGCTGGGAAACCTCTGATTCTTCGGAATGAAAGCAGCTCGGCCAACGCCGAACGTCCAGGCGGACACCATTCCCTCTTGAAGAGGACTCGTGACGGTCCGTTTGTGGCCGTCTTAGTTCACACCGAGAGTGTGCCAATAAACGCTGACATACGGTGATGCAAATTCCACAAATACACATCCATCTCGATAAAAGAGTAATCTCACAGAATTGGCAGAACCGGTCAGATTGTATTTCCGTAATGTTTTCTTCTCAGGCAAGAATGCGTGACATCTTCAGGCAAACATTTCCTTAAAAATTCAGGTGGATGGCTACGTGGCAGCTTTTTTGTTACGCTTTGATAAACCGTCGGCAAACTTCTAATTGAGCAGCCATCTTACTTGCTAATTGAATATTTTCACTTTTTTCCTCTGTAGAGTTGGTGTGTCATTACATCTCCTTTTTTTTTTTTGCCTTGGTTTTCATGCATTTAAAATGCTGGAGCAGCTGTTTATTTGGAAAGGTTCCATTATGGCCATAATAATCTCCAACTAATTGCACATCAAATATTTATTTCTTGCACATTAAATTAATGAAGCAGTTTCAACAAGAGAAAAATTGGATCAGGTTGGCAAACATTGCCTATAAATTCATGAAAGATTCCCAGTTCTTTCTTGGCAGGGTTCCTTCCACAGAGATGAACAGTTTTTCGATGGAAAAATTTTCCCATTATCTAGTTGTGACTTTTAAATAGGCAAGCTTTCTTGTTAAAGTGCTTTTCTCAATTTCCCTTTGCTGTACCATATTACGACTTTTCAAAATAGAAAAAAAAAAAGTCATAGTATTGATTTTCAAATTATTTCCCTTCTTTGCCTTGAATTTAACTTATTTTCTCCCTCGTCCTATTTCCGACACTGTAAATGTTTTCGATGGAGGGATTCCTTTTATTTTTTTATTTATTCTTACTTTTGAACAGCTGTGTGGATATAGAGCTGATGTATGAAAAATTGCACTTTTTAAATTTGTACAGTTTCGTTGAGACAGAGGCATACCGGCCACACAATCAGGTAATAATCCATAAGATAACTGTTGGTGAGGATGCAGAGAAATCGGAGGCCTGGACCGTACCGGGGATGTAAAATAGTAGAACGTTATGGAAAACGGTCCAGGAGGTCCTCAAAAAATTAAAAACGGAACTACCCTATGATCCAGCCCTTCCTCTTCTGGATATTTATCTAAAAGACTTAAAATCGGATCTCGATGAGATCTCTGCACCCCTGTGCTCACCGCAGCAGCGTTCATGATAGTCAAGACGTGGAAACAACCCAAGCGTCCATCAACAGGTGGATGGACGCAGAAAATGTACCTACATGAAACGGAATATTATTCAGCCGTAAAGGGAAAGAAACATGAAAAGGGTTGTAGAACACTACGCTAAGTCAGTGGGTGGACGTCAAACCTCGCTGACCAAAATTAGCATTTGGCTAACAATTTATTTCGAAAATCAGTTTGCCCCTTCAACTGACATCTTTGGAAGCATTCTCTAAAAGAGTTCTGAGACTCTTTCTTTTTAGACTCATGGCTGGCGTATAGAAAATGACTAATTGTTTTCAGAAAGAGTCTTGGGAAGAAATTTCTCTGAACAGTTGGTCTCTCGATGCTAGGGATGATGTGTACGGATTTCTTACATCGGCATAAATTATCTCACAATTTTACAATGGTATAGTTATGCACACTTGCCAGCAAACATTGTCGAGTGTTTACAAAGCTTGGTAGAGTACACGGCTGCAACAGAAGTGTCCCGGATAAAGGCTTTCTTATCCAGGTTCAGATTGACTGCTGAGTCGTATGAGCAATTGTCACTGTTTTGTATCATCTTTATAGTAGGGTGTTTGGTTTCGGTGAATGACTTGTGAATGAAACATTTGTTTGCAGAAAGATCGTTTGACAGCCAGTTACGAAGTTCTCACCAAGCTGTTTCCTTAAGATAGCAACCAGTCCATAAACACACAGACACACACACACACACGCACACGCACACGCACATGCACACACACCATATATATAAAATAACTATAGCTCTAGATAATAACTATAATAACCATATCTAGTAACTATACATGTAAAATATACATATGTATGTGTATTTGTACAGTTTATCATAAGGAATTGGCTCAACTGATTATAGAAGCTGAGGTCCCATGACCTGCCACTCACAAGCTGGTATAGTTTGCAGCCCGAGTCTGAAGACTGAGGACCAGAGAACTGAGGGTATAAAGGCCAGGCCCAGGCCAGGACAGAGCTGACAGTTAGGTCACGCAGTCAGTGACAGCATATGCTCCTCCTTTTTGTTCCATTCGAGCTCTCCGCAGATTGGAATTTTTCTGTGTTACTCTCTCGCAATATAGAGAGGATTAGAGGTTATTATCCGCGTGAGTGCTTCCCAGATTTGTGTGCCCATTAGAATCATCTGATGACTTTTTTAAAATTCCAAAGACCACGTGACACCGCAGGAAATAAAATCAGAACCTCTGCGGGTGGTATGCCGGCATCACCAACTTTTGACGTTCTCTGGCTAATTCCAGTTGTGCAGACATGTTTGCAAATGGCTGGTCTAGATTTTTGCTAAATTGGAGGACGGCTGTAATTAATTAGCCATCACATTTGTTGTCGTAATCTTGAATCTAATTCTTACAAAATCTCGGTATCATCTGGAGTACGTGAAGAATCTATTTTTTCTCTATGTATTTGGGCTGTGACTCCTGTGAACATCACGAAATTGCAAAGAGATGACGTGTAAAAATTCCAAAATAGAACTGCCAGCATCTAGAAGGTGCGTAATCAGCAGTGGTAACCACGTAATCACGCTTTTCCCCCGTTTAATCGTTTTCAAAACTTACGCTGAGTTCCTTCTTTCAATCACAATCGCATTTTCGATCGCGGTCTACAAAGCTGGATGAATAATTCAGTTACCGAGTCGCCACCAGGCACCATTTCCTGGCATCCTTTCCGTCTGCATCTCGGTCAACTAGAATCTACTTTCAAGTAGTTTTTTTTTTTTTTTTTTCCAGAAAATCGACCGTTATATACTGTGAACCATAGCCTAACTGAGGGAAATCGCACTTGAGGGAAATCGAGTTGGGTTGAATTCTCAGGTCTGCAGTGCTAACCCATCGACACCGCATGGATGGTTCTAGATCTTTGATCATTTGCTATTCCAGGGACCGTGGCGCCAGCCCCGTCTCGCTTCCTTGCAGACGTGATTCCACTTTTATTTAAATGCCGATGGCATGGTATGTTTCAGTTTGGTCCTATTTTTGTGCACTGACACCCGAGTGAATCCGTTCAAACCGGAATCATGTTATTTCTCACTTTGGTAAAGTTTTCCTTTGTTCTGAAACTTGACGGTTATTTCTGCTCCATTTGCTTTCAAATCATCTTCTAGAACACTAATTATTGGTTGATTCTTTTTTTTTTGTCATTTATAATTTTAATCCCTTTCCATTTAAATCTATTTTTCCTGCATTCTGGGAAAGCGTCCCAAGTTTTTCTGTGCCAGGAAATTGATTATTTTTTTTGTGTGTGTCAGTTTCCCTCTTCCATAATTTCAATGCAAACTTAAGTTTTGTCATTGAGTTTTGGCTTTCTGCTTTCGATTTGTTTGTTCGTTTGTTTGTTTATGTCATGTCTACGTGTATCTTATCCTGTTCTCGTTTTATACTCCACGAAGGCCTCTGTATTTGCAATACAGGAAGAATAAAATCAACCCCCAAATCGAGAGAGCACGTGTTCCGAGCCCAGGTTTGGGAAACTGC
>NW_006433374.1:1434911-1441699 GCF_000325575.1 Pteropus alecto | reverse complement strand
GCACCTCGTACCTTCGCCACGTGCTCGTCATCCGGTTGGAAAGAGTTCACGCGGGTGGAGCAGAGAACACAGCGCCCAGCGGCTGGAAGGCCTGTGAGGGCCCCTTACACGAGGCCGTTCTGGCTGCATTGGAAAATTCAGCTGGGTTCGGGCGGCGGAGGTTAAGAGACACGAGCCGGTTTGTAAATCAAGGGTGTGGAAGGACCATGCAGTGTCCCAGGCCTGGAGCTGAAAGACGGCAGCAGACATAGAAAGAACGTGTTTGGGGAGAAGAGAAATCGCCGGATTCGAGAAGAGCCAGCTGGAGCTGGGTGGCATTTCTTCCAGAACGTACCGTGTCTCTTCCACTGTCTCTGTCTTTCGCTCTTGACTCAGAAAGTCCCAGAAAAGCTTGACTTGTGCTTTAATCACCGAGGGCAAAATAAAGGCGTGAATTATGTGTGTTGAGCACTTAGTGTCCACGTCCCACAGCCCTTAACGACCTCACGGGATGGTTTAAATCTGGAAAGCGTAAGTTTTTGTGAGAACCATCAGCCAGTCCACCTGTTTTCCGCCTCCGATGGGAAAAGTAGGCTCACCTTGCTTCCTTTAAGAAAATTAGCATGCTTAGGTTTGTCACACTTCAGGTGGCACATGGGGCTGCAGGTGCTAATGAAGCCATCACTGCTACATCTGGTCACCAGATAAGCGAGAATAAAATCACCTTGTGATGCCGGGCTGGAAACTAGACAGTGAGAATTGGCACTTTCTTTATAGGTTCCTCTGCCAGAGGGTGTTTGAAATGCTGAACACCCCATCCTGTTCCTCTTACAGTTTTCATAAGGTTTTGAACCAAAGCAGGCAGCTGACACAAACGCACGCCACGGAGACCCTCAGCCACAGAGACCGGGCTCGGCCGGGGGGCGGGGGGCGCACCATCACGTGTAGCACGTGCACAGGTGCAGGACTCATGTTCATCTTTATTCCTCCAGAGAGAGGTATAGTTTGCTCACTGGAGGAGATTCCTGTGAAGAAAGGAAGACCAGCCACGGCGCGTTCCTGGGTGACTCATGCACATGAGGATTTAGTGCTGGAAGACGTTGGAGCCATGTCAAAATAAAGTATTTCTCCTATTGGTTTAAACCTGTTACGTTCGCAGCCTCCTCCGTGCTGTCACGTGCAGAGCCGAGTGCCACGGTATCAGACCTTTGAGCGTGTCCCCCTGGTGAATCTGCACGGTGCCCCTGAGTCGTGGGCATCACCACATCCGTTTTACAAAGGAGAACCCCGAGGTGAGGGGCGAGTTGACTGCCGAAGTTATACGTGCGAGGTGGGGCCAAGAATAAAACCAGGTCTGTCCCATGTGGAAATTTACACTCTTGTTATGTCCACACGTCGCTGGAGGTGGCAAAGGCTACTGGGCTAAAACAGGTGAAAATACGGTTTCTTATCTCATCTCAGCACCATGAGCTGGTGGAGGGGTCCCCCTGTGTTTCTCCCAGACACGGGTTTCGCCATGGCTTTCAAATCAACGGGGAGACAGCAGAGTTAATGCTTTTCCTACTTGATGATGAATTCCTTACTATATGGTACTTCAAAAGAAGTGACAAGGAGCAACAAGATTTATTCGAAGGACTAAGGGGGATCGTCAAATACTATCGTTCTGCAAAGGGTACCCTCACTGAGGCCAGGGTTCACTAGCATTTCTTCAGTTCCAAGTTCAAGTGAGCCTGGACTGACAGGCGCCGTGAGCACAGTCAACGGATGCACATTCTAACTGCTGGGCGTGAGTGGCGCTTTTTGAGGCCGACTCCCACACCTGTGCCTTTGGTTATGTGTGTCCCTCCCCCTCCCAACGTCACACAGCTTCACTGGCACCAAAGCACTGAAGCGTTTCCCCGTCTCAGTCATATTGACTGAGAGATGCTTCGTGTAGGTAGGGGCGATATTTTTAATCACTCTGTCTAAGCGCTAGGAACGGCATGGGTACATTTGCATGTCTGAAAGTCAAGTTCACATGCGGGAATAATATTTTGCTCACTTTCTCTCTTGAGTATGGTGAATCGCAAATTCGTGTGTTATTCAACTTGGTTAACAACTAGGAGAAACTCTCAATATACAGGGCAGGCGTGGGTTTCCCTAAGAAATGCGCGCGCGTGTGTGTGTGTGTGTGTCTGTCTGTGTGTGAACCACTTCATCTTTCTCATTCTCTCGCGACTGCTCCTATTCCATTAATATATCCTGTGTGTGTGTGTGTGTGTGTGTGTGTGTGTGAACCACTTCATCCTTCTCATTCTCTAGCGACTGCTCCTATTCCATTAATATATCCCGTGAAAAAGGAACACTTCCTGGTTTTGAGGCTCACGATGGGACCTCCAAACTTAGTGCACCGTCCAGCGGTCTTCGTCTGTAGCTTTCTACGGTCCTTTGTTCTGTTTATTACCTGAATGTGTCATGTCGTATTTCCTATGAAAAAAATAGACTAATATATTTCTAAATATCGTATCTCAATGATAGAATATGTAAATTAAAACAATATGTTGGCCTTTATTACTCTTTAGAATTGTACAAAGAATGCATATGCGTGATTCTAAAAAGCAAGGACAGTGGAAGCCGTGGTAGGTCTTACGCACGGATCCCTCACTCAGACATGCTTGCGTGTAGGGTGGCTGTTTTTTGTTGAGTTTTACACGTTCAGCTTATCATTGTTTCAAGGGGATGAGATTTGGGGGCGTCTCTCCCTCCGCCCTGTTTCTCTGCGGTTAAAATGTGAACGTAAGGCTACAATACTCCGATCGATAGTGACTGAACAAGGACACAGATGGATGAGACGCACGTGGGTAAGAGGCTGCACGAAATGCGCGGCGACCGAGCCGCTGCCCCTTATCGGAGTGCCCACGGCCCCGTCAAAACTGACGCCGCGTCCTCCACTGCAAACACAGGTCAGATACAGAAGAGGCTCCCAGACGTAGCGGAACGGGTCACAAAACAAAGCGTCTGCGTCGGCGAAGGCCTTGACTCCCGCCTGAAAAGGGGAGCTGGCTGTGCTCCTCCCCGCCTGTCACTCGTCCACGTCATCGGGGTTGGAGGCAGACTCCGCACCGCCCCGTCCACACACAGCAGGGATTAGAGGCCGGCAGGCTTCTGCTCCGGTGAGGGAAGGTTTTACTGTCCCTGGAAATCTCACTTTAAGGCTCATTGTGTCCCTGTTACTTTTGAAAGGGGAAACGGTTTTGAAGATTGGATGTCATTTAAAATTTTTCCTACAACTTAATTCCATTATTGAAAGACGTCCTCGAGAAAGGTAAGACCAATCGGTACGTAGCTCCCCTTTATCCACGGTTTCACTTTCTTTGGTGCCAGTTACCTGCGGTCAACCATAATCGGGGAATAGTAAATGGAAAATTCCAGACATAAATAATTCGAAAGATATTTTGAGACACAGACCGCATTCACAAAGCTTTTCTTACACCTGTTGTTAGAGTTGTTCTATTTCATTATCGGTTATTGTTCATTTCTTACGGTGCCTAATTTGTAAGTTGAAGGTTGTCACAGGTATGTATGTAAAACATGATATCTACAGGGTCCGGTGCTGTCTGAGGTCTCAGACATCCCCTGGGGGTCTTGGGACGTGTCCCCTGCAGAGAAGGGGGAAGGACCGTCTTAATAAGATATTAAAGGAGAGGGTGAAATTAGAAATATTGAGCAGCCTCCCAAGGGCGCCTCCCACCATCACCCCAGGATTAACCTCCTGCTGTCTCCCTGCTCTGGCCCCGGAAGCCAGCAGCCCCCACCTCTCCCTGCACCGAGGTCCCATCTCATTCCTGTTCCAAAGAGACAGTTTCCTCCTTCAGGAGTCTGGCTGTCACGTTTTCCTTTTTATGTCTTAGGTCTTCCCTCTCCGTTCTGTATGTTAGAAGCTCAGAGTGTGACCTTAAAATGTCATCAAAAATGGGAGGAGTTGAGGACTGAATTGTGTGTCCCCAGAGTCAGAGTTTGAAGCCTTCACTCCCGATGTGACGGTATTTGGAGATGGCCCCACTGGGACGTGATGAGGTTTAGATGAGGTCACCAGGGCGGAGCACGCACAAATGGGATCAGTGTCTTCAGAAGCGACACCCCAGAGAGCCCCCTCAGCCCTTCTACCATGTGACGGCACAGGAAGAAGATGCCATCTGTAAGCCAGGAAGACGGCCCTCACCGGGACTCAGGTGCCGCAGGCTGAATGTTTGCACCTTCCCGCCACCCCAAGTTCATATGTGAAGTCCTAACTCCCAGTGCGATGGTATTCGGGGTCTTTGGGAGGGGATTAGTGCGTGGGGGTGGAGCCTAGTGATGGGGTGGATCACTGCCCTTATAAAAGAGACTCCAGAGAGCCCCCTCACCCCTCCCACCATGTGAGGACTCAGTGACATGATGGCATCTATGAGCCACAAAGCAGGTCATCACCAGACATCAAATCTGCTGGCGCCTTAATCTTGGACTTCCCAGCATCTAGAACCATGAGGAATAAACATCTGCACTTCTGAACCACCCAGCCTGGGGGTTTCCATTGTAACCTCCTGGATAGACCAAGACCCCAGCCACGCTGGCGTCCTCGTCGTAGACTTGTGGCCCCCAGAACTGTGAGAAAACACAGTTCTGGTGTTTGTTTACATCCACAGTATGTTGTCATGGCAACTTGAGCAGACCAAGACAGGAAGCCACAAGACACGTGGTCCTTCTACCAAACAGGCCCACAAACTATCTGAGGCAGTTCGGGCTGGACCTGAGACCCGGTATCAGTGTGTCTGTAAGCGTGATGCATGTTTGTACACGGAACAACATACAATTTTAATTGAAATGTTTTGGATCCTGGGCATTTTGTTGAATACATCACCAGAATCATATTTCTAATCTGGAATCATTCCTTGACCTTCTAATGCTCATAAGCCAGAGTTGTGATATCTTCAAATCAAGGACAATCCATAATAAGCACAACATTTCCTAAGACAAGCTTACACCTTAGAAGCTTCTGGAACAAAATGGGTTGTAGATAAATCAGTGATTTAGATAGAAAATAGATGGATAGGGAGCCAAAAATATAACACGAGTTCATTATCAGCAAGCAGTTCAGTCTTACTAGAAAAATGAAAAACGTTTGAAGGGCAAAGCCAAACCTTTCATTAATTATATCGCAAACGGAAGAACTATGCCAAAGGATGAAGCCGCTGAACATCTCGAAGTATAAAAAACAGCTGCTTTTATATCACCAACAAGACTCATCTTTTCCGTATGAGACGATATCACCTTTCTAAATCTTAAGCTATTTTTGCATTCTCTTCATCCGTGCAGGTGCTATATTTAAGGAGATGTGTGGTGGGAAGAACGCCCACTCCTGTGGATTAATTTAGGGGATTCACTTGAAAAATAGCCTTCCCTTCCTCTAAATTAAGAAATATTTACTCTCACTCTGCAGATGTCAAATGAGAAAAGAAAGAATAGGGCTCTCAGTTTCAAGAGAAATGTCTCTTTACAGTGTCATAAATTGTGCCTTGCAAATTAAACTTCTACCAGCAAAAGTTTCCCTTCATTCTGGGAGAATAGACATTGTTAATATGACGCTTTTCTTTCCCAATTCTGCACAAACTTAAAGGAAGTTAAAAATAGGCAGATATGACTAAGTTAATAACCCCCACAACGAAATAGAAAACAGGGTAAATCATTCAACTTGTTAAGAAAAATCTAACAATGAAATTGCTGTAAATAATAAAAACCCTTGTTTTTGCAAAAACATGCTATTTTTTTTTCAGTCTATTTATATCATACTGGCCCCAAATATATATTTTAGATAAGCATGAGTTTTAACTAGACATTATTTTTTTACTTGCAGCTTTATATTTCACCAGATGGATGAAAATGATTTCACAAACCTAACGGTTTCATTAACCTTCAAAATTTTAATCAAAGAACTATGCATTAAAAAAATGTCAACTCACACACAAATGCACAGAATCAGCATATCTTTTATTTAGGTCTATATAACTGGGGAGGCCAATATTTACAAAATCCAGTCTTTGATCTCAGTGTGGGGAGCAGAGGATGGAGGGATGGTGGGGCTGGGCTTTATGGCTTTTAAAATAGAAATCTCTGTCCAAACAAGGGAGTGTTGTTTCTACCGGAATTGTTGGGAGGTGGTATGATAACGTATGACTTTACGTCTGCCCTCAGGTAGCTTATGTTAGTAAGGTCAGGCAGACAACCAACTCTACGAGGCAGAATAAAATGCACGATGGAAATTAAAAAAAAACAAAACTGTGAGTGCTAAATAAGAGATTCATTCCAACACAAAGGGGCGTGAAGATGGGGTGCACGGCCACGGGAAGTATGGGAAGAACGGCCTTGGAACCAAGCCTTGAAACAAGAAGAGATATTGAAACAGCAAGAAAACAGTCTGAAACGCCACTGTCAATTAGGTCGATGTTTATGCCATGTCTTTTATTCTAATTGGTGAAACGAGCAAGCCTCGTTCGGGTGAATTATTTCGGTCATCTTAATGTGTTCAAATTTGGCTGCATGGAAGTATATGAAGGGAAAGGGGAAGAAATGAGGTGATTTGCGGGCATGCACACTGCAGACGGGAAGGTCAGGCATGGCAGAGTTTTTGTGCAACGCTTGGGCACCAGTGCCCTAGACCCAGAAGAACCAGCCAGAAACAGGGCTGGAGAAAGAGCAGATGAATGGAAAAATGGCTAGTGCCATTGGCAAGGTGGCTAGTTCTTTATGTTGCTAGGAGCTTGATCATGTCCTTTTTTTTTTTTTTTTTTTTC
>NW_006433374.1:1416785-1434881 GCF_000325575.1 Pteropus alecto | reverse complement strand
GCTCTTCTTCTCCCTCCCTGGTCATCATGCAGGATGCTGGGAGAGGCAGAGCGCCTTCCGAAGTGACTGGAGCAGGTGCTAGCCAGTGCCGCACGCTCAGAGCATCCGATAAGAGCATGTGAGCATCACATGGAGACTGCGCGTGGCGTCCTGTGCACACACGTCGTTGCCAACGTGATTTGCCAAAAGCAGAACTCCGACTCCAACATTTTTCCGAAAATCTCTTTCAAAACCCCAAGTGCCAAGTGCATTTTCCTGTTTAGGATGCACTGAATAATACATAGCAAGCAGAGCCGTGAACACAGTGCCCTGTGTGATGTTTCCCAAAGCCTTTCTTTAACTAGATATTTTCAACTCGGTGTTATTAAAGGAATTAGAAAAGAAACAACAACAACAAAAAAGCTTTTGCCTTTATTGCTTAAACTTTTCTGATAGGCTTGGGCATTGTGTAGATGGAAAAGAAAATGCTTTTAGGATAAACTTAACAATTAATGACTTTTGGACGTGAATCATAAAAGCCAGAAAAAAAATAGTTTCGCATTTTCTACATCATTCACATATATTTATAGCCCAAAGCTCTTTCTCTAAATGCAGATAGCGTCTTAAAATAAATCTTACCATCTACTTTTTGAAATCCTCTTGGACGGGCGATTTCCATCATATAAGGAAAGGAGATGGAAGCGAAATCCTAGAAAACCCAATGGTCGTTTACACCTGGGCTGCATGTGCTACGCCAACGGGAAGAGGCTGGCGAATCACCCCGGTTAATTGTCTAAGACTGGAAAAGAAACATCCACTTCCTGTGGAGAGATGGCAGGGCGCGCCAGCCACAGATGCCAGTGAATAGGTAGGTTGCAGGGAAATGTACTGACCGCTGCCTCAGATTAACAACGAAAGAGAAACCGAATGCACCTTAATGAACAAAACAGCGCACACACGCGGGCTCGAAGCATGTTGCTCGTCGCTTGCCCACCCGGCTAAGGGTACGCGATGGCAGAGGAGTAACGTCTGAGATTCGAAACTGGGTTTCTAACAATGGCCGTGCCTGGCGCACTGCTGATGCTTGATGAACGTGCTTTACGCCAAGTGCTAATTTAGAATTTAGACGTCAGGACCCCACGCTTACCTTGATGAACGTTTGTTGACACTGACATGCGATAGGCACACTATAAGTCACATGGGAATAGCCCGTCGCCCTGTCCGCCAGCTCTTTGCACTTGGAGGTCAATCCCCACCTCATTGTGTGTCCTCAGGCAGCCAGCACGGGCAGAAAGCAGAAGTGTAAGGTGGAGGAGAAAAGCGTATTCCCCTTTCTTTTTTAAAAAGTCTCTCTCTAAGAACACCGCCCACAGCAGCCTTAAAATCTTCCAACGCTCCCGACACCAACGTCTGGTTTTCAGTTTTCCATCATGCCTGCTTCTCCAGGCTTGGGGACACTTACCTTCAGCCATTTACCCGTCCCTCCTTACTTTTCTCTAAGTCTCACCTCCCAAGGATCTTTCTACAGCTCAGAAGCATGATTGCAAAGCAAGGAGCTACTCGGTTGTGTCCTGAGGCTGAAGCCACCAGTCCCGGATCTTGGCCACACACTAGAGTGAGCTGGGCAGCTCTCAGAAATTCCAGCCTCTCTCCAGACCAATTAAATCAGAATCCGGCAACAGCATTTTCTAAAGTTCCTGTGCATCCAAGAACTCTGGTCTAAGAGACGGCCATTGTCTCATTCTATTAGCCATTTGCGGGGAATTTATATCATATATATTTATATATTACTTATATCAGGGGATTAAAAAAATGGTACCTTAACACAGCAGGTAGAAGAACACTTTTGAGATTTATTAATAGGTGTTGGGTGAGTCAAGAAAAGCAGGTTTCTGCCGCCTGACACATTTGCGAATCGACACATGTTTTTTGTCACCCTCTCAGGGTGACAGAGAACTGAGTATGCAAACACTCTAGGAAGTCAGGGTTTTAAAAGCATCCACACAAAACAAATACGGGGGGAAAAACCTTTAAATTTATGCAATCCCGGACTCCCCAATTTTTTAATCATGGAACCATTTTTTTTCCGATGCATCAAAATTAGCATCCTGTGAAAATGAGACTCTGTGGCTGATCCATCGCCATTGGGTTCCTCCTCAATGGTGGAACGTGGACCTCAATGCCATCTGGGGTGGGAGAAGCAATCTGGGAGAGAGTCCAGGCCTCAGACACTCATTCTTCACTGGAGACTCATTGGATGCCCGTGATAAAATTAAGGTATCAAGCTTCAGAGCGGGAAGGACCCTAAGACGTTACGTGGAATAAAGTTCTAGAGTTTTTGTGGTGGAAACTTGTCCGAGCTTCCGAAGCCCTTCACTCCGTTCTCTCTCACACGAGGGAGGTGGAAATCCTGTCCTGGCAGTGCGCTTGTGACAATTAGATAAAATGCACTTTCAAAGCATCGAGCGGATGGCTGATCCGAAGGACACCGTCAGAACAAGTGACCATGGTCAGTATTACATGGGAATGGTTTTTCTGAGGGAGAAACTCCCGCAGACCTCGGACCCTCCCATCCAGGAGCCGTCACCAGTGTGTGGCCATGTCTTGAGCAGGTCTCAAATTTCAAGTGACACATAGAAAAGAAAGAAAAAGAGCTGAAGGACTATCTGCGAAGAGGCTTGACAGAGTTCCCTGGTCCATTTGCTTGGAGAGGACGTGGGGTCCCAGGATCTGAAAAGTGTCCTTGGAACACACAGAACGATGAAGAACAAGGAGAATGGAATGCTGATATTTTTAAGACTTCATTTTTTGTTTTTTACAGTAGTCTTGGGTTTGCAACAAAATCGAGAGAGTATAGAGATTTCTCATGGACCTACGAATTAACATGTATCTACCCCTATGTACTCCCTCATTTTCAACATCACTAACTACAGTGGTAATTTTTTTTTTTTTACCATCTACATTGACACAATATCATCACCCAAAGTCCACAGATCACCTTAGGGCCCCCTCTTGGTGGGGTACATTCTATGAGTTTGGAATCCGCCATGATAGCATCATGCAGAGTATTCTCGCCAGCCCCCCAAATCCGCTCTGCTCTGCCTGTTCATGCCCCCGCCTCACCCCCTGGCAACCACTGGATCTTTTTACTGTCTCTATAGTTTTGCCTTTTCCAGAATGTCCTAGAGTTTGAACCATACAGTATGTAGCCTATTCACGTTGGCTTCTCTTACTTACTCATATGCATGTAAGGTTCTTCCATGAATATTGATTTTTAAAAGTAATGGATGATCAAGGCTGGAATGAACTGGTGGTGACTTTCAAAGTTAAACGTCATTTATTATGGAGATTACTTGGCGACTTTTGAGGAAAGTGAGTTGTTCGCAGCTAGTCGAGTCTATCGACATTAACGTGTTTCTTTTAAATATCGCCTTGGAAAATGCGCACCATGATATCAGCAGTGGCAAGCTTACATCAGCAACTCATCATCTCCATGCATAGTTCTGGAGAATTTCCTGAGCGCCAGAAAGCGTGGTGCAGGTAAACTCAGGTGTCGCTCCAGGCTCCATGCCGGACGAAAAGCCACTTCTGCAAATGCCAGGTGAAGCTGCATTCGTCACGTAAGCTAGTCCCCTCGTACGATAATATTGCATCGTTGCTGATCTGACTAATGGAGAATTCATGGAGATTCAGACATTGCCCAGCCAAACGTTATCTCTGCAAAGCAAAGCTTTCTTTCGCATATCGAGCAAATTCTTGAAGTAGTAAACATCTACATAGCTCAACATTGTGATACAGTTTCCACTATCTCTATGAATGTGAAGTAGTGAGGTTTATGGATTTTCTATTTCAATGTACAATGTACACTTCTGATGTCTTCAAAATAGAATCTGTGTTTTATTCACGGCATTTTATTTACTCATGTTAATTTTGAAGTCCTTATTTGTACATATGATTGTATTGGGTAAAAATACTCAGGATGCCTAATTCTTAAGGGGAGAGGTTTATCTCCTTAAAATGGAAAAGGTCTAATTTTAAGGGCTCATGCATCTATATAAAACCAGACCCATTACCTGTGCTGTTGGTTGCTATGGCTACTTACCCACGTGATCTGTAGGTCTGACATAATTCAGGGAACTGTAGAGCAATATCATTGCAAAGACAGAGAAAATTTAAGCAGTGCAAGGAATCAAGAAAAATAATTTGCAAAAAAAAAACACAACATTTTAAAAGAAAAGGGACGCTCTAGGAAGCAAAATTTCTTACTTTATTTTGTAATATATTTTCTACTGTTATTATTAAATATCGACACATCTTTTTTTATGTTATTTCTGTCCTAGGGATCTATTTCTTTCAGTTAATATTAAAGTGCACATGCTAAATGGGCAGGAAAAAGGTAAAGACTTTCTTAGATATGGAACGTTGCATCAAAATAATGTAAGATGTTTGTACAGATTAAAGCGGTTTATGGTTTTTGCTTTCAAATCATCATTTGCAATAGCTATGTTTCTATAAGGAGATTTTCTGGCACCAAACCTCTATTAAATTTTATTGAGTGACCTTTGATGAAATAATAGGGCTATGTTGCTGTTATAAACATTCACTTTCTGAGTTAACAGTAGGGTTTGTAATCTGAAGGCACAAATGAAATTTAGAATAAAACAATGATTAGGTATATATTGTAAATAAGGCAACTCTGTTAGTATTCACGCCCGGCTAGGTGGTTGACAGATAAGTAGTAGATCGTTAGACATAGAAACCATGTACAGATATTAACTGCATAATTAATTAATTTCACTGGACATGATTTTTACATGAATTCATTATAGCTACAGCTTGTGTTCAGCTCCTGGGATCACAAAAAAACCATGCTTCTTAATTGACATATTAAGTGGCTGCTAAATACTGCTTCTCTGTAGGGATGTTATATTGGAGAAGTCTGTTGAAGTAATTTAAAAAAATATAGACTCGAAAATGAATCTTAGAGAAGACAGCAAACAGACCAAGAGAGTAAAAGGAATCCATGATGGTGAAGATGGAGAACACTAGCCACAGAGAACAGCGATTGGAAATAAAAGGAGAAATACTGTGAACTTACCCCAGATATGAGTAATGTCAAGGTGAAAGTTTACCTACGAGCTCTAAGTGAACTTGGCCTCTCTCTGCACACTGACTGTATCGGTCAGGGTTTTCCAGAGAAACAAAACCAGTAAGGTAGATGACAGATGATAGATGATAGACAGATGGTGATAGATAGATGATAGATAGTACATAGATAGATAGATAGATAGATAGATAGATAGATAGATAGATAGATAGATAGATAGATAGATAGATAGATAGATGGATGGATGGATAGTTAGGTGAGTAGGTAGGTAGGTAGATAAGTAGGTAGGTAAGTAGGTAGATAGATAGATAGATAGATAGATAGATAGATAGATAGATAGATAGATAGATAGATAATAGATAGATAATAGATAAGTGATACATAGATAAGATAGATAACTAGATGTTGATATAGGCATCTCTATCTTTCCTCCCTATATTGATAGGTATCGCTGTCTCTCCATGTCTCTATCTGCCGTCCATCTATATCTATTCGTATCTATATATCTATATCTCTACTTATACCTATCTGTGTACCCATCTATCTGTATAGTTAGAGAATTACCTTTGAGAGATCGGCTCCTGGGATCGCAGTGGCTGGCAAGTGTGAAATCAGCAAGGCAGGCTGAAGATTCAGGATTTCTGTGGCAGGGTCTCGAGGCAGACTTACTCTTCCTCCGGGGAATCTCAGTTTTTGCTCTCGAGGTCGTCAGGGATTGCACGAGCTCTGCCTATAGTGTCAGGGGCAATCTCCGAACAGTCAACTGATGGTCGGTGTTCGCCACATCCACGAAGTACCTTCATAGCCACACGCACGCCTGCGTCGGGCCACACATCTGAGCTACAGACACGCGTCTCGCATCGAAGAGAACAGATTTCTCTGTGTCGAGCCTTTTCGGTTACCGCAGGCTGCATAAGCCTGCGTTGGCCTCGGCGAGTTCTCGCATTGGTTAACCCCTGCCATTTTTAGAGCTGGATCCAGTGATAAGAAGATTGACCGTAGTTACAATGAAATATGTAGACGAGACAGAACTGGAGAGGCGAAGGCGAACGCTTAGACCCAAGCCTCGCGTTCATGGGCTTCATCGGCACAGCGAGATTGTGCCGCGTGATCCAATGTCCCTTCACCCTTTCCCCTGGTTCCTGATGCTCTCATGTGTGAGTCTCTCATGGGGGTGGCCGTAGGGCATGGTGGCTTCTGCAAGTGGGCAGCTTGGGTCTGATGTCAGCCTTGTCACTTACTATTACCTGGATGACCTGCAAAAAACAGCTCATCTCTTTAGACCTCAGCTTCCTTATCTATACAGCAGGTGCAACAGTGCTACCTGATTGGATGCCGTCGCAATGAAGTGGCATATGGTTGCACAGGTCACACAGCTCCAGCTGTACCCGGTCCGTGCGAGCTATGATTATTAGCTCCTCCTCAGTCACCCCTGACCCACATCCTGGGGGCTGCTCTGTCTCTACAGTTGCAAGAGGTAGGTCATCTACTGAAGATGGGGTGGAGTATGTGTGACCCTCTAGAAAGCTTGGTCCGTTCCAAGAGTAAGTTGGCTTGTAGCAATCACTAAGGCTGATGTTCAGGTCTCTGTCATTAAAAAAAAAAAAAAAAAAAGCAAAAACAAACAAACAAAAAACCCAAAAGAAATCGCTCGTGTGAGCATATGACCTAGTCTAGCTATTTCCTTCCACACAGCCAAAGTCGATGAGAGAGCTGCCCATGACGTGCTCACTCCGTCCTGGGACAACTCAACCCACTGCAGCCCAGCATCTGGCCCCAGCACGCTTCTGAGATGAGCCACAAACACTACGCTGTTCTCAGTGATTCTTCCTGACTCCTAACAAGCTCCAGTCCATTTGCTCAACCTATTTCTGTCACCACAGTCACTTTGCAGCATCCCAGACAAGGGTCGATGAAGTGCCGATGGGCACACGATACATCGGTAGTATCCGTCAGCTAAATAAACGTACAGGCTTCATTAATACTTTACATGTCCTCCTTAAAATACTGCTTTTTCAAATGCTTTGGGGACACGACTGATCATTTATCTTCTTCCGCACTGTCAGCCTGCAGCTCAGGACGGTGGCGTGAAGCGGGGCCTCTCGGGTTTTTATGTGTTCGCTCTTTCTCCACACGCCGCTGACGCTTCTAACCGGTGAAGGAGGGACTGGTACAGTCACGCGCTGACTCCCAATAAATTCCGCCCCGCTCCCTGAGCCTGTGTTGGTCCCTCTCGCATTTTCCTGCATGTTCGATTCGAACAGGATACAATGAGGTCAACGTTAGTTGTCCATAAACACAGCGACCTGCTGGTCTCAGGAGTGGCCGAGGCACAGGTACGGCAAGGAGGCGGACTTTTCACGTCACGCGCTCCTGGGCCATGACGTCTGTGACCCACGCATGTGTTGCTTATTGAAATACACCGACTAAGTAAATTACACGAACGAGTAATAAATTAAGATATTTAACGGCAGGGTGCCAAAACCTGTAACGTTTATATTAACTAATATAGACGAGACTACATGCTTTCTGCAGATCTTTTATATTTTCCTTCTTCTGGCTTCAGTCTTCCAGGAGACATAAACCGTGTAGCAGAAGGCGCTGCTTGACAGTTTAAGACCCGCATTTTGAAAATCAAGATGCCGGTCACACTGTCTCTCAGGGTCAGTCTAGAAGGAAGCGTTGCGGATCTCGTTCACGATGGCGCCCGCTGCGTCACGCTTCCCCGTGTCCAGCCACATCACGTCGTCACGGCTCCCATAGAGACGTGGGCTCTGTCTCCGCAGCCCTGAATTGGAAGGAGCCCTGCAGTGTGCCCTGATGAGTGGGATGGAGCCACGTGGCGGGCGAGACGCCGGCGTCGTGTGCTTCCGTCAGCGGGGCGGGGCGGGTGTGACGCCTTGTGAAGTGTGGAGGTCAGACCTCGGGGCACGTTGATATCTTGCACTTTGATGTCTTGCCCTGGCATTTGCATGGCTGAGCTGTATGAAATGCAGCTACATGTTAAAAACTCTTGAAATGCCCCGACAAGGAAGGATGAGGCTAGACATCACCCAGCCTCTTACATTTCTTCCCGCCTTAGGAACCTGTGTACTTGATTCCTGTGACTCAGTTCGGTTTTTAGATTTCTCCTCCGTCACCAGTGTCCCTTCACAAGTGAGCCCCTCGGTGGAGGTCGCTAGTGAATGCAAACGACACCAGGCTGATCGCCTGCAACACCGGCTCAGCTTTCCTCTTTCTTTCTGTTGTGCATTGAGACCATCACAGTGGGCTCTCTTTCTGCTCGGCCTTGACCCAGAGTCTCGATGCAGCTGGTACCAGGGCCTCCCCGGGCCGTGCTGCAGCCCCTTCATCCTTGATTGGGCTGGGACACAGTAGCATCACGGTCTCAGGGAAAACCTAGCGAGGCTCCATCGGTCTCTCTGACTTGTCTCCGAGTCTGACGTCTCTCCTTTGCCTCTTGCATGCCTCAGATATAGAGGCGGGTGCCACGTGCCCTGGGCAGATCGTTGGACCTCTCCGGCCTGTCTTCATGTTGGTCCGACGCACCCAGCACTGCTTTCTATGTTCCACGGTCCCGAGAACAGGACACAGAGGTGTTTCCTGGAGGATGCTGGCCACGTGCTTGGCAAACACGGCCCTGGGCATGTCCACGTAGAACCACCCAGAGAGGTTCCAGCACAGGCGGCGACACACTGCTCGCTTGACATCTGTCACCCCACGGCACTTTCTGAATACACGTATCCACTGGGAAGGCATCTTCCATGTTTCGGGTCATTGTCCTTTTCCCTTTGACTCCAAATGAGTTTTTGAACCTTCTACAAGCTTTATACAGGCACACACATTTTCTTCCCCCCAGCAAAAGATATATTTTCAGCATCATCGCAAACATCAATCTAGACTCCAAAGGAAAATCTGCTCTCAATACGAACATTTAAAGAAAATGCCTTAGGCTCTGAAAGAGATATTTAAAACAAACAAACAAACAAACAAACAATTTCAGTGGCATCTGCATCACCGGAATAAGTCTGTGGCCTTCCAAGCTGGCCACTTTGAAAGGCAGTGTTCATTTGGATGGAGAACATTCGGTATCTTATTTTTAATGACAATGAAAACGTAAGCACCATAAACAAAAAGCAAGAGCATCGTACACCGTATTTTAAGATATTCACACCTCGCCTTATTTGCCCATGCTGCGGCGTACGTAGCATTGTTTTAATGGCGCGATCTCACATTTTGGTCTCCTGCCTTAACTTTTCCACTGTCCTGCTGATACACAGCACTCGACAGCTAGCACCGGTTCCAGCAGGCAACCTATTTTCCCCGTAACCGAAATTATTAATAAATATGTCAAGGGAAGAAAACTAGCATCGACCCTGTGGGCAGCTCGACGACTCCTTAAGTCAATACACGTGTGAGTGCTTGACCTTCAACTCAGTTGCCCACAGCGTGTACTGCAGTGGAAGCAGCTAATTCACTCCTATCTGTGGGGAGGCAGATGGTGCAGTGATCTAAACTGTCAGAGACATACAGGGCAGGGTTTGCAGCCCTAATGCTGCCACCCAGGCCACCAATAATAAACCTTGTCCTACTCAGTGTCCCATACCATGAAAGCAAAGGGAAGACCCTACGGGACGGGGGCTTGCAAGGTCCCTCCCACTTCAGGAGTCGACGCCAAAGCCCTCCTTCTACTGAGTGAGAGGCAGGTGGCCTTGTCGGTCACTAGAACCCTAGGCAGGCATTTCTACCTGGGTTTGCGTGGCTGCTGCTCATCCGTTTTGTAGGCTACATGGGGTAAGCTGACGTAATCATGAGGCCAGAGCTCCTGTTCCCTCCTCGGGTTCACTGGGCCATTTTTGAGGTAGTTAGAGAGAAGACACCACTATCGATTAAATCCCTACTCAATTCAAATATAAGAGAACCGACCAAAAGGACAAATAGAATTTCCTGGGCGCGTCCTCTGGGATTATATGCTCCCCCTGAAGGTCTGCATTGTTATTCCTCTTGCAATTGATGAGGCCGACGAGGCTTTCGGAGGTGAGGGGACTTGACTAGAGCCACTGCTTCTTCTTCAAGTATGGTTCACGGATCACTTCCCTCCAGAGCCGCTGGGAGGGGCTGTAGAGGCCCCTGAACCTCTATCAACCCGTTCACATCACCCAGACAATACACAGTACTAGCCATCCAGAACTAGGTGCTTACTGTACAAACACAGCATCTGAACTTCAGTTCCTTCATGTGAAGTCCTGGCGTTTTGACCCCCTAATTTAGATGACACACAGTTCTCCCATAAAAGAGCAAAGAGTCAGATTCCTGAGCAGATAGATCTGCCTTTTACCTGAAAAGCCAAGTAGTTCTCTGAACAGGAATGTTTTAAAAATGACTGTTGCATGGCATTCTGGGTTCTACCGGATGCTAGTGAGGTGGCCGGAAAGGAAGGTGTTTGGGGCTGGAAATACAAAGAGTCTACGATAAATACATCTGTTTTTCTCCCTGATTTAATACCGCCGCAGCCTGAGGGATGGAGCGTGCCGGGGGCGTCTCCTCACTCAGCATGCAGTCCCTGGACCAGCGGCACCCACGTGCCGAATTTCAGGGCCATCTCCAGACCCACTGATGTTTCAGAAGGGCTGGGGAAATCGAGGGAAGGGTCTGGCTATAATCACTCACCAGGAGCCCTATCTTCCCAAACCCAGGGAGAAGGAAACAGACATTGACTCGGCAGCGACGCTTTGCTATCGGTGTGCCGGGCACACCTTATAAACCATGCTCGTTACTTCTGTCGAGGTTCACCCAACTATTCTAGGCGGAGCAATGTGCTCGAATTGGGATGAAGTGATTGGTTCAGATGGCTAAGCGTTCATGAGGGACATAGCAAGGATTTGAACTCCAAGCGAATCGCGTTCCGGTTCCCCTGACTTGCTCACAATGAGCCAGATGAAAAGGGGGTGCAGTCAGGGGAGCCAGTTTTATGCATGAGAACCCTGCGGTGGACTCACCAGCCTGACGGCCCATGCGGGATAGCGTTAACCCCACAGACGCTGTGACCGCCCCCTGCAGAAACGCGGCGTTACGGGACGTGAGTGGGCTTTTCCGGTAGATGGCGCTTTAACGTGTTGTGACAACTCGTGGCTGGAGGACTGAGCGTGTCCGTGTGACTCGGCTTGGAGAGGTCTCGTGGAAGCCACCCCTGGTTCCCCCGGGATTTCGCCCCATGCGCCTTTTCCCTTTGCGATTTTGCTTAGTATCTTTCCATGGTGCTAAACCATAACTGTGAGCTTAAAGACTTCTGAGTCCCTTAACTTCTTCCAAAGAATCCCTGAACCCCGAGCTGGTCTTGGGGACCCCGACACATCTCTCTTCCGTCTAAGAGGTTACTCGGTTACCTCAAAGCTGGGAGGCTCCTTTTCTCACCTCATCCAGGTGTACAATTCTCTTTCTATGGGGGAGGGGGGTCTTCAGATTGGAATCTCGTCTCTCATAGGCTGTTTCTTCTCCGAGATCAAAATTCTCACATCCTTCGATATCATAAAATTGGCCACTCCAATAGACCACGGGGTCAGGGTCTCGTGAATGTATTTAAATGTCTGGGTCTTTGTGCAACTGACCGATGCCAACCTTACAGGTGCGTTTCAACCTGTGCAGAGTACAGCCTGGCCATCGCTTCCTTCCTCCCACACACTATTCTCCAGGGGCGAAGCCTGAGATTCTCTCTCAGCTCTCTTCGTAGTGATTTTATATCTTCAACTTATTAAATAATAAGATACTCGAGTTTGTTTGTTTGTTTGTTTTCTTATTCTATGCTACAGACGCACAGTCCATTCTCTTTTCAAGTTCTCTTCGGGCCACCAGAGGGAAGGCTGTGACAGTCACACCATCAACGTTCACTTCGAAAGAGTCGCTGCGTAGCTTTCGATCTGTCAATACCTTCTGGATCCTAAAGAGTTGATGGGAGACGGGATTGGAAATGTCGAAACAGACCTTTTATCAGGTAACTAAGAGTAAATGTGAAATTCTCCGCAGAGAGCTAGAAATTAGAAAAAGAAAATGTGTACAGAGTCACATAGTTTCTGCTTCTGATCCTAACTCCAACTGACATGGAGCTAAAATGTACTTTGGTTAGTGACTGGGCTTTGCCTCTAAACAAAGGTATAGTCCTTCTTTTCTGAGATGAACTTGACTGGGCACTGCTTCTATGTTCGCTCAAGGTTAATCTCTTCCAGACTTGCTTTCTCTCCTCCCCATAGCCACAGGACAGTGTCCCCAGCCTTACCGCTTGGCCTCCGCTATCCTATCTCTGAGGTCCCCACGGTCAGGAGTCTCATGAGACTGCGAAGTTTCTTGGCTGGGTTTTGGGCCATCTCGTATTTATTTTTCATTTGTTTTTGACCCTCTCCTGGTGGACCTTGTGAACTGGTAGTGAGTCCAGTCAGTTAAGTCTTGATTCAATTCACCAAGACATTTCTGATCCCTCTACATCTCAGAACCTGTGGATGCCTTTGATCATGTCTCATGTCCTTGCATTTGACAAATTGCTGATGATATCAGGACTAAAGACCCCCAAATCCAAGACTTCCCCTCCTGCTGTGTTCGCCCGTTCAGGGACACCTGTTAGGCCAACCATTGCGAGAGCTATTCGTTTGCTTAATTTCGCTCATCTCTTCTCATCTTGCTTCTGACACTTTGCCGCGGAAGCAGATTTTAAGCTCTGTCCTAAAGTACAGGGACCTAACCCAGGTAAAACTAAGCTAAAACTGACTCATTATGATTCCAGTGAAAACACATCCATCTTTTCTGCCTCGGGTAGATTTGCGAGCTGGGAGAATAGAGCAGCATTCGAGTGCCGTGGGGAAAAAAAACCAGTACGACTCGGAGAGATTGGCGAAGGAGAGGGTCCGGAATAGGGAATGAGGCAGAGTGAAGGAAGAAGAAGTGTTCCTAAAGACCATTATTTGGACACTTTTTAATATTCTTGGAAAGACACAAATAAAGAAAGGAATTCGGTTTTGGATTGAACTTCTACGAATCCATTTCTTCAGTCACTAAAAGGAAGGATGAAACATGTGCGTAAAAAAAAAATCAGGAGAGCAGATGCCATGTCACGGAAGTGAAGCGTCTGTCAGTTCATTCAAACATTGTTTTTGTACGTCTCCAACCGTCATCCTCCAAATTAGCTGCTTCAGCATCTACGTGGCATTAGTACTAGACTTGTATAGAGACAGCTACGGGAAAAACGATCTTGCCGTGTTCTCTGCCAGTTGCGGTTTCCGTGGCAGACCGAATGTGTGTGCGAACCAGGCTGTGTGTGCAGATGTCAGGAATTTCTGTCCGTCGTACATACGGGAACCAGGAATACGTGAAAGCAACCCGGGGCTTAGCCGCGCGTGGTTCATGGCAAGCCAAGAGCGTTCAGACAAAATGGCCAGAGAAATTGGGAGAACATGTGAGGTTATGGAAGTGGATTTAGACAAAAGCTGGCAGAAGAGAGACAAGGGACGTGCAAACGAATGACGAGGTGTGGACTGGAGGTGTGTGAAGTGAAGGTAGATGGTTAAGGAAAACCTTCCATGAGGTGGAATTCGATAGAATTCCTCTGTTAAAACAGCACGTGGCTCTTCTGCTAAAAATTACAGGAGAGCCTCAGAGAATATTCTCCGCTTTCAAAAAGGAAGGAAATTGTGACACACGTGACATGGAAGAACCCTGAGGATATTATGCCGAGTGAAATAAGCCGGTCACCGAAAGACAAATATTGATAGTATTGCTGTGAATGTGGCCTTCCCCATTTTGTGAAGATCCACTCAGCAAACAGTAGATGATACAAACAAAGATTTTATGTTTCTAGAGTCAATTCTCTGGCATATATACACAATAAGCCAAATAATTCAAATGAAAAGAAACATGGCAGAGCCTGAACTATTGGTTCCGAATGATAAAACCTTCCTGTACTATCGCTATAACCTACCCATACCACGCTATGCCATGTCTGGATGGATAGTCTGTAAAATCAAGGTGGACTTAGGGAGTAAATTGAGCGGAAGTTAAACACTTCCACACGCGCATTCTGCAGACAGGTGAACTGCTGTATGTTCCGGTGTTGAGAATTTCCAGGTGAACTATTGGTTCCGAATGATAAAACCTTCCTGTACTATCGCTATAACCTACCCATACCACGCTATGCCATGTCTGGATGGATAGTCTGTAAAATCAAGGTGGACTTAGGGATTAAATTGAGCGGAAGTTAAACACTTCCACACGCGCATTCTGCAGACGGGTGAACTGCTGTACGTTCCGGTGTTGAGAATTTCCATGAAAAAAACAAACACACCTGATCTCTCCTGGTTCGACAACATTGTTCTCGATTCATCAATTTTTAATGAATGCCCGTTTTGTCAACTTATTCAAACCAAAGTTCCATGCTGTTCTGAAAACTCCCCAGCAGAATACACTGAAAAACTGCTGATTTGTTATTCTGAATGTGAATTCAGGCTCAAGGTCTATGGAAGGTCTTTTGAAACTTAGGTAAAAACCGCAGGTTTGTTGTGAACACGATCAAGTATCTAGATTAGCAAATAAAAACGAATGCGTTTTCGCTGAAAATGAGCTACGAAAGGATATTTTGCACCTAACTGGGAAATTATTCCCTCGTCTAATAGGAACTATTCCATTCTCTCTCCTTAGAAGCAAAATATTTGTTGGAGATTATTCTTAAGAAAATTACTACCGTATACCATTTTTCTTCTAATTTCTAATCCATCCCCGGCTTCCCACAGTAATAGTATATATGGTTTAGGAGTGTCATATAATATCCAGTAAGACTTGTTATGAGTTTTACATTTAAAATTTTTTCTAACGAAACTGTGTGTTAAAATAATGAGGATGTTGAGGCCCAGGGCAGGCTGACCCCAAATATGTCACAGTGGCATATGGATTACTTTGAATTAGAGTTACTTAAACAGCAGCCAATGCAGGACGGGCATGTTGACCCTCCCTTGCCCCCTTGAGTGCAGGAAATAAATCTCACTATGGAATGTCCCCTCCTTGCCACAGGGACCTTAGAGAACCCTGTAGTCACGGAATCCAGGGCTGAGAAGCTTGCATAAACAAACCTTGTCACTCTGTTATTCACTACTCAAGCCCAAACTTTGTTCAGATTCCTCCATAATGAGCACCTGAGAGTCTCGGCCCTGTCATTTCTTCACAAATTTATTGTTTCTTTGTCTGAAAAAGCATAGAAAGTTGGCTGGTTCCTCATTTCAGAGAGCGTCATCATTTATGATGTCCCATGCGCACGTATTAAATTAGATTTTCTCCTGCTAATCGGGTCTTGTGTCCATGTTATTACAAGTCCAGGTATAAGAACTCAAGAAGAGAAGTGATTTCAACATCTTGCATCCCAATTATTTGTAATATACGGTGCAAAACTCTTGATTTTAAAGTACTGAATCAAACCAGCTGTGATTGTGCAGCGGAGAGATCAGTCTTATTAGTGACTATTTCAGAAACTGGATTGTCACCGCCGTTTCTGAAAAGGACAGCCATCCATGATTTTACTGATATTAAATAATATTAAAGGAACGACAGTTTCATCAGCTTATCTGCCACAGAATGGTGGCTCACATGTTCAGATATACAGTAATTTACTCCGTAGCCTACTTTCTATGGCAGTCTCATATTGGCGGACAGTGCAGCCTAGAAGATGCACGGATGGACGTGGTATGAACAGTCTTCTCATAGACGGAGAGGCCCACACGTTGGTAGCGGATTGGGCAGTGTAGGCACAGAGGCCAGAAGACTTGCGTTCAGAGAGCCAGTGGTGAACACTGAGTTTATAACACGCCCTGGTTTCTCCACCACCAGGCCAGTCTGCAATCTGGTGAGTGTTCCCAGGTGAGTGTGGCAGCAAGTCAGAGGAGATAACGGGTCTTCATTCCAGCCCGACCTGCATCTTCATGCCCGTCCTTCCTGTCTTCACGGGAGCCCTTGGTGAGTCTTCATCCTGTCCCCACCCAGGTGGTATTGTCGTAGCTGTTTATTTTGCAGTCTGTCTCCCAAGGACACGGCCCTCCATGAGCCTAGAATTGGGTCTTTCACGTGTGTCCGTGCGTAGCAGGCGGTGGGAAGCACACATTCAGGACATGTCTGGGGAACGAGGAAACCCATCGAATTGAACACTCCCCTGCAGGATAGGGACGGGCATTTCCACTTGTTTTCCATCTCTTGATTTTCCAGAAAAGCCAGTCAATGAAGCCAGTTATTCGATGATGAAATAACTATCTCCTACGCTGTCCCTTACAAACCTCTCCAATCCCAAACCAGTTTCGAGTTTTATCTTTCATACTTACCTTTTCTATTCCTATCACGATCACAGAGGAGCGAAGTTAATGAAACATGCTTTTTTTTTTTCTTTTCTTTGACTCTTTTGACGCAAATTATTGCCAACAGCGGTGGCCCAGCATCAAGGTCCCCTTCTCTGTGCAGGAGTTCCCATCCCCACAAAGGGATATAGTTTCACTACCGAGTAGCCTTTTGATTTACACGAGTCCAGTCTGCGAAAGGTGCCCTATGTGAGACAGCTGAAGACCAGTGATGTCCAAGATGCCCATCGCCCCTGAGCTACTCTCCCAGCCTCTGGCTTCTTAGCATGCCTGTGTCCTGGGGCTCTGTCCAAGGAGAGACTTAAATTTAGCAGCGAATAGTGACATTGGCCTACGTCCACAATATTCTAAAGAAAGCAAGACTTTTTTTCATCAACGAGGGCAATGCATGCTGTGGAAATCAGATGCGCTCAAAGCGGATGTTTGTTGACCAAGACACTTCCTTTGTTGTCAATTCCCTTTGGTTTTCAGTCAGATTTTTTTATTTTTTTATCCTGTTCTTTCTCTTCCTCCTTCTCATTGTTATTCTTGTTCTCTTTTAGGGGGCAGGAAAGATGCATGAATCACTGCTACTGTACACCGACGGTCACATTTTTCGAAGAACTGGGCAAGGATATGAATTTAACGGTTCCATGAATAAATGTGACAGAAATATAGGCACTTAAAAGGCAAAATTTTAAAACCTCTCTAATTATAATGAAAACCTCTCTAATTATAGCTGGCATGTGCTTATTAGTGCATTCATTTTCCATATTACATACATTTTTATTTTATAAATCTATTCATATATACTTCATATATAAATTTTACATATTATATATTACATATATAAAGAGCATTTTAAACAAAAAAAAAATTATAACGATCTCCCTGATCATCTTGTCAAGTTATAAAATCAAAACATTAATCGCGTTGACATCTGTCTTTTTCGGCTTTCTTATCGCGGAATGGGCAATCTGTGATTTTTCCTTTCAGTGCTATGCCTCCAGGATTCCGAGAAATTGGGAAACAATGATGCTGAGAACAGACTAAAGGAAATGGAATACTTTCTGAGATAGAAAATTGTTCTGTCTATCCCGAGAACGATCACTTCCTTAGTCCCCATATGTCCAGCCACGATCAGAGGAGGAAAAGGGCCCAAGAGAAGAATTTGTGGGAGTCAAAACATGAAGAATTCAGAAGCGACAAGGAATCAATAAGCTTCGGTGCTGTGGAGAAAGAGGAGGCATCGGGATGTGAATCATAACAACACGGTGCATTTTTCAACGAAAGCCTTGCTAAACGTATTGGACATGGAGAGCGCTGTGCAAACTCCCGTGTGGGTAAGCACAAAGAAATGAAAACACCGTGCTTCAGAGGAAGACGCTTACCATTCCGATATCCGTTGCTTTTCTAGAACCTTTGACATCTTTGACCTTTCTGTAGCTGGACATGCCTCAAAGGATGAGAAAGATGGCTAGCTCCACTTAAACGAGTAACTCGAAGTGTCCCAAAGAAGCTGATGTACCAGAAAGAGTTTAAAAGCGGCTGGTTGGGAAGCTGGATCCAGACTTTATTTCAACGCGGTGGACTGGAAAGCTGGAGGGTTTTGTCGATTTGCAGGAATCGCTTTGAACCCAAGCGTCGGCCCCA
>NW_006433374.1:1411873-1416753 GCF_000325575.1 Pteropus alecto | reverse complement strand
TGCATCTCTGAGCCCAAACCCTTCATCAGGACACAGATATAACAACACGTGGGTTTTCATGGGAATAAAATGAAACAGCGAAGATTTATGGCCATGTCCACCTTCGAGATGCTCAAGCAACACAGCATAGAAACTATTTGCACAGAGGTCGGCAAACTGCAGCTCGTGAACCAGATCAATCTCAGCTCCCACCTGTCCTAACAAGATGCAGGCATATTTACAAATACCGTTTTATCGGGGCACAGCCATGCACGTTCATTTACATATTATTTACAGCACTTTCATGCGGCAGCAAGAGAGTTGAGTCGTCATGTCAATGGAAACTATGACCCACAGAGGCAACCTAAGATATTTAAATTTTTTTTTTTAAGGGGAACACAGAAATATTTGACTTCCATCAGATGTCAGCGAACTCCTTACCGGTGGTTTTTCTAAAGATGAACATCAAATTGTGATGCCTTCTTTTCGGTGGTGACACGGCTTTGCAAAAATGAACGTTTGCCCTTGTCGTGCGAAAAGCCAAAATGGAACCGGAAATGGGGGTGCGGGAGTGCGACTCGATTCGACGGCCCGTGAGGTCGTGCGTGGCTGTGCAGGGGTACACGTCCCATGAGGAAGCAGCCGTGGCCTTCGAAGAATGACATGAAAATGTAATGTTTCCTTTTCCTTTCACACATGTTGTTTTTTCTTAGGTAATGTCAGTGTCTACACTCTTCTTGGCCCAAACTGTGCGGTCTTTCTTTTGCCCTGGAGACATCATAAAGAAACTTCAGAGACACTCAGGGCCCCAGGACCTGACAAAGCCTGGGATCCCCTATGACCCAGCCTGGACTGTCACAAGGGAGGTGAACTAAACTGACCACCCTCTGCGTTCAACATAAGTTTTGCTTGGTTTCCCACTGCCCAAGAAGACCACTGCCTTGACAATCCCATGTACGTGGGCTTCAAAAAGATGCCTTTCTGGAAAAACTACCTTGACCTGACCACTGTGTATAATCCGTGCCACGCTGGCACTGAGTGCCCATGACCCCGTCACAGTTAAAACTCCCTGGATCGCTAGCTTCAAGCTCCAGGAATTCACTCAGCCAGGCTTTGCCCAGGGGCAGGCACATGGCAAGTCAGACCTGATTTTATTCTCTTCTGCAAATGTCACCTCTCTCCACTGTCATTCACCTCTCCCCACCGGGCCGTCACCTGTATGGAGCCACCAGGAGAACCCGGGTCTTTCCGTCATTCCCCTTCAATATTCACAGCTGCTAGTTTGAAGGTGAGAGCTGTTGGGTCATGAACTAATCTTGAGTGGTAAAGTACAAGGTTGGCCTAGAAGTAAAGGGTTTGAAACAACATGTGCTTATCTTCCTTTGTTCTAAACTAACGGGTTTTCCACTGTCCTCCCTCCCCATTGATAATTGTTTTAACCTCTTCGTTTCTAATTTTCTACACCGTTATCAGGCTGGTCGAGGGACCCTTCGCAGACAATACCTGACAGAGACGTGTACGCTAATTATCATTAACTTTCCTCTGGCGACATAATACCGGTTCTTTTCATTCACAGCGCATTTTGTGGCTCAGCGAGTCTGGCCTATTTACAGTTCCCGACGTCCCGATTTGAGAGAGGAGAATAATACTAATAATTTAACTGACAAAAAAATCCCGCACTGCTACGGAGGTCTCTATTTTTATATTCCTATGTAGAGAAATGCTTTATCTTGAGTCTGGATGGTACTAAAAATAGAATGCTGCCCGAGGCTCTGTATGTTTTAGAAAATGCGGATTAGGTGGGAAAGGCAGTGGACCCTTCTTCTGAAGGTAAGAGCAGACCCTTCGTTCATTTTGGAACTATTAGAAAGCTCGCGTTTTCAGCAGAATAATTATTGATTCGGGGTTGCCCTTAGCATGCCCGGCCAGTTCACGCTGTCTACACTGCGACCTTGACCCCAACACGGAATTCTGGAAGTCTGCCAAGCACCACCTTGAGGAAAGCTGAGCGTTCTCTCCCTGAATTCCAGACGCTGCTCCATCTCCCATCTTGTGATCCAAATCTCAAAACTAGGCTCCTTCTTCCCGTCAGCCCGGCTGAGCCCCTGCTGCCCTCACCGTCACAGGTGTTCCCTTCAGGTTCCCCTGGGCGTGCTCCATTTGGTGACCTCCCCACGCCCGGTCTGCTTGCTCCTAGGACATGGCTTTGCTCTCAGCAGAAGCAGTTTTCCTGGATTATGACCTGCGTGTTGAGACTCTTGATCAGCTGAGAAGCTTCTCAGCTGGCCCTGCCAGTTGTCACCTGTACCTCAGTGCCCCAGGCCATCACTCGTTGGGTCACCTTTTACCGTCTGGGTTGGACATCCACGATGTCCCCATTCAGCTTTATCTGCCCTGTCACTCTAGTCTAGTCATCAAACAAATTTCTAGAGAAACCCCGAAGAGTCTAGTATTTTCTAGAAACTCTTCGTCCTTGTACAGTTAATTAGTCTCACCGCCCCCCGCTGCCAACTTTGATGTGAGACATACTCCCAGCCTCCTAGACAGCACTTGATAGGCAGCTGCTGGCTTTTCTTAACTCTGATTGACTGTGCCATAAAGTTTAGTGGGGTCTACATTCTCACCTCTGCCTTTTAACCCATGGGACCTTGGGCCACGGGGGAATATTTCCTAGATCGATGCAAATTGATGGTCAGCAAAGCGATGATTTCGATGTCTCCCTGCATCTACTAAGCCCCACTGGAAGAATTTTCTGGAATGTTTCATGCCGTGAACCTAATCGATAATCTGTATAATTGTGTGAAATTTAATCCAGGCGTTCCCTATCCTGACCCTTTGTCACCTGCTAGGTCCAAGGGGGAAAGCTGGGGTCACTATCACCCCACTCCCCAAGCATGACCGATTAAAATAATTGAGCATGCTTTGTTTTCCTGTGTGTTTTCCATTTAGCCAGACGTAGCTTGAGGCTTCCTTATATTAGCAGAAGTAATAGGTTTTAGTGAAACAGATAAGCTTTCCCCATTCATTCGTTATTTGGGATTTGTGCTCCAACAAAACAGGAATGTGCTCCTTTGATTAAGTTCAACCGATAAGCCTGTTGCGGTAATTGTCTCAAAATGAGTGTGGATAGTAAAAAAAAGGACGAATCTCCTAAACTAAATGGGATGTGAAACAGAGGCTCTTTTGACTTGACTAAATCAGATATGTATCTGCCGCTACCAATAAAGTTAAAAAGAAAAAGTCACATTCACTCTTCCTCCCTACGTAGGGATGGAGAGAGGCTGCCGCACGTTATGTATTGTGTGTTTACAAGAAAGCGTGCAGGTACACGAGTCCTAATGTTTTTATATATGTGTTAAATGTATAACTTACAATTATAGATTGTAAAGAACTTATAACCATCTAATAGGTATTTGTCTAGATTTGTCTCAAAAGTGTGTATGTGTGTGTGTGGGGTGGGAGTGACAAGGGACAATCTCCCAGCTCCAGGGGACATTTGTCAACAACCGGAGATATTTTGGTTGTCATAACTGAGGTGGGTGGATGCTGCTAAACATCCTGCAATGCGTAGGACAGCCCACCGACCCCTGCCAAAACTCGCCACCCGTTCTCAAATACCCACGGTGCCGAGTGCGAGAACCCTGGTCGTAATAAACTTCGGCATCTCCTGCTGCTAGTCCACTGCGAGCCGGGCACAGTGCTCACGAGCCTTATTTAAATGGCCTCGTTTCATGTCACAAATTTTCTATGAGTTTGTGCCCATTTTTCAGATGAGAAAATGGACAACGAGAAGGCTAGGAATGCATTTCCCTTACTTAGAAGGAGGGAGAGCCAGGGTTCAAAGCCAGGTCTAGCCGGTTCTTGGGGCATCGCGTATCACCCGTACACCAGCCCTTCATCCCTTTGCAGAGCTGCCTAGCTTCAGACCAGCAAAGCAGTTCAGAGTGGGTGCCACAGATCTCATCTCATAGCTGAAGAAGTAAATCGAGACGGTCAGTTGTTCTCCGGAATCGTGCTTCATGACTATCGGAGTCAGCACGCGAGGCCATCCTCCTCGCTCCACATCATCGTATCATTTCATGTCTGCCTTGGCTAGGTAAGTTCTCTGTGGTACCCAGGAGAAGCCCCCTGACCTGAGATCTCCACGTGCCAATCCCCAGGCCCTGTGATGTGTTACATTACCTGGCCAAGGAGGATTAAGGTTGCGCCTGGAAGTAAAGCTGACGACCAGATGGCTCTGAGACAGGGAGGTTGCCCTGAATTAGCTGGGGGCCACATGGAAACCCCTGGCTCTGAAACGCCTTTCCCATCTGGGACACACCCGTTCATGCCCGTCGTCATGGTAGCGGAATCCATCAATTATGACAGGAAACCACAGACCATGGGTGTGGTCTCTCAGCCTCTCAGACAGTTAAGGCATGGGTCCGTGACCAGACACTTCTCATAAGGTCTAGCTGCATCCTCAGCATCCTGTGCAGAAGGCGTGGTGTCCCCATCAGACTCTGGCATGGCTGTTGGTGACCCTGTGGGCTGGACCTGTCTCCCAGGGATGCCCGTTACGCCCAACCATAGTCGACTGCAGCTCTACTCCGAGAGCTTCCAGGTTCAAGGTTCAAACTTCCCACGAGTTGGCATTGAGGCTTCTGTTCTCAAATATCTATACATTATAGATGCATACTTATGTATGTCTTATGTAAGCCATATAGCTTTACATAAGTGTATATGCAGTTTATATACATATACATCTATGACATATAGGCACGTATATAACGATTTATGGTATACAAATGTCTCACACGTATATTTTTGTGATCTACATATGGTATAAAGTATGTATCTCATATATGCCTATGACATGTATGTATTAAGTGTATCTAATATATTATATTAATAGTATATTG
>NW_006433374.1:1404094-1411679 GCF_000325575.1 Pteropus alecto | reverse complement strand
TCATATTATATATTAATTATATTATATTAATATATTATATTATCATGTTAATCTTAGAATAAGGCTTTGTCCAGCTGTACGTGCAGGGGCATCCCTTACTCGCTCACAAGTGTGCCTTGCTAAGACTCCTACTGTGTGCCTGAAGTCGTACTAGTACCCGTGGGAGATGCAGATGGTGACCGTGTGGGATCCCTTTTCTCAAAGCTCCATGACTCGCACGTGGCAGAAACTCGGTCCCAGTTGGAGGGAAGTGTGTAAAGCCTAGCTGAGGTGTGTGATGGATGACGAGTTAGGAGTTCAAGATGCAAAAGGAGACATGTCAGTTACATACAGTAGAAAAGGCATTGGGGATTGGATTTCGGGGCCAGGAAAAGGCTTTGAGTTTCACGGGATTCTGAAGAAGATAAGACCTTGGCTTTGGACAGCTGAGGAGTTGACATTTCCCCAAGGATCCTGTGGGATGCAGCATCACAGGTTCAGACGAGGACAAATGGAAAGACGAAAGATTCCTCTTGCAACGCGAAATCAGTGGGACCTTTTAAAACTCTGAGCGCCAAGGATTAAAAACATAAAATAAGATTCTCTTAGAAGAAAAGGCCTTTCGAGAAAGCATGATTCCGAGGATGCTCAGATTACAAGAGTCACTTAAATCGGTAAGTGATGGAAGTAAGAAGTGAGTGCAGGGAGGATCCGGATTAAGTCTTAGAATACCGAAACTCACTTTTGCTGTCTAAGTCAGCTCTTGGAGGCAGCTGGAATTCCAGGCCACGGGTCTCAGAAGGGGCCGTCAGGACCTTGTACGTTTTTACACATGTATGGACTGAGAGCTCCTGGTCTACCGCAGCGGAACCGAAGTTAGTTTATTGTTTGCTTTTCTTGTCTCTGAATTGTCTTCCCAGCCTTGGCATTTTTTTTTCGGTTAGGTAATTCTTGTGGCCGGGCTGTCCTGTGTGCTCTGTGTGATGTTCAGGCCAGTCCCTGGCCTCTACCCACTACACTTCTCAAGTGTCTCCCAGCATTGCCACATGTCCCCCAGAGGGAAGAGAGCCTTCAGCTGCTAAACCACTGTTGTGATATTTTCTTGACTGTTTAAGACACACACTGGCCAATCCCCAAACGAGACTTTCACAGCTTGCTTTCTTGAGCTCTCTCTCTGTCTGATTCCAGAGTCTACCCATGAGCTTTGTTTTCGCACACCGCCGATAGCTCATCAGGCAAGCGAAGGGATTCTGCTACGACGCCGTCAATGCTGTGCGCCGGACTGTCAGTTGAGTGAGTCTCATGAGGCTCGGGTGTGGAGGTCCACAATCATTTCGCCCAAAGAATTTTCTCAACCTTCCGTGCCGATCGAGGACACCTGGCAGGATGCGTCAGGTAGAGACACTTCCTGTCTGGTGTCCAGAGGAACATGGCTCGGGGCGATGGAACTCATGTGGCCCAAATGCACGTTGTGGCTGAGTCCCAGTTTGGCGAAAGGGGACAGTACAAGCAGCTACTGCAGACGCTAGGAGAATTCGTACCCGGGTCCCCACTGAAGTTTTAGGTCTCAGGTCCTCAACATGTCGTAATTAAGGGAGGCTGTGTCCCCTCCTCTCTTCCCCATCCTTATTCCCATGACATCTACATATGCTCCTAGGGCTTTTCTGTCACTTACCCTGGAAAGGCAACCTGTTACTGCCTCGCTGATCAAACGTAGTGTGACCCAGGTGGGGAGCGAGGTGGGCGGGGCTCCTGCGCCCTCACTGTAATTTGCCAACGCGGATGTCACCCGGCACCACCGTGTGTCCGAACTGTTAGCTCCAAGTTTTAGGTGCGCCTTTCTTCCTGCTGTGCCGGATCTATCCCAGAAAGACCTCTGTGCATTTCGCAAGAGGAATATCTCCAGGACGGCAGCATACCCACGCAAAAGAAATCACAATCGCATCCGTAATGTTTCCTTAGCACAGGATTTCGAAAGCCAATTCTGGACGTGAGACTTCTTTTCGTAACCGATTTCCCAGCTTTCTCCTGAATCCAAAATTTATAGGATAATCTAAAGTTTTAGGATTTGAAAAATAGCTGTGGTGATCTCTTCATTTTCTATGGTCTTTCTTAGTTTGAACGGCATCAGAAATAAATATGTTTTATGGCCTTGAACTTCCAGTGGGTTTTAAGAGTCATTTACGGATATACTTCAGTTATGGTCGGGATCAAGTCTTGATGAATACCCCGCTCTGTGTGTCCCACTGCTTTATGAGGTCGGACCATCGCTACTGAATAAGAATAAGAAAGAATGTCAGAGGTTGTGATCAGAAGTTTAACAGCCCTGTCCTTGCTCTGTGATGACACATGGAGAAATGGAGCCTATGGATGATGCTCAGGGAAGGTAAATATCGCTCTATTCCAGTGAATAAGCAGAGGAGTAGATGTCAGTCCATATCAGCTGACCTTAGAGTCTGAAGAGGTGATGAAGCATTCAGCAAGCCGACCACTTCGGACATGTGTGTTTCGGGTCACTTTTACAGATCCGAAGACGTGAATGTCCGTGTCTCATGTCTTCTGTGCCGCTGAGGACCGCTCACTCTCTTATGGAACAGGAAGGACTTAGAACACTGACGTGACCCTGTGCGATCACTCTCGAATCTGCGAGTCTAGCCTCGCCTAACTCCTCTGTGGTCCAGAAGCTTACCGCCATCCGTCCTCAGCACGGCTGCACTCGAATGCTTCCCCGTGGTTGACTTCTCAGTGTATCACATACTGAATTTCTCTCTTCTCCCTCCAAATCCCCTCTGGGTCAGACTTCCTCTATTTCTTTTAATGACCTAATTAATTTCCAAGGCATTGAACTAAGAAGCTTAGAGATCCTTCCTCTGATCCCTGATAGATGTACAAGTGCGTTTGTTTTTTTTTTTTCCTTTTTCATCCTATTTTTCAGCCTTCCTCTCATTAATTACCATTCGACCAACACACGCCAAACTCGAGCCATTGCTACCTGTCAATCACGCCACCATTACACGCTCGTTAATTATTTTCCCTGTACCGATCTTTTCCCAACTACAGTTCCAAGAGGAACTCTTCTCATTTTACTCTTTCAATACTCAATATGAACACTAGATTCTCCGCCTTTTAAATAATCGTAACATTTATTAGCGAGACAATAAAAGACTTAGATAATCTGGACCCGGCCTATCTTCCTGATCTCTGTCTCTCTGAGCTTAAAATCAACCTGCTACTAGGTTATGAAGATTTAAAATCATTCAAGTTTTTGACCAAAAAAGTCTCAATCTTCCTGGATTGTCTCCTTATAATATAGTCCATGCTTCTGGATTGTTTGTTTATTGGGAGCAGACAGTGGACCTAATACTTTTTTATCTACTTCTCCACATCACCTATGTGGTACTGTCTATGCGCACACGCACACACACACACACACACACACGCAAAAGCACACACAGCATTTGCTGAACAGCCAACTGGCTATCTGTGAAGTTGGTGCAGTGACTAGCATATAATTTGATAAATGTCTTCTGAGGCATACCTTATCCAGTGAATTTTTTGTATTTCGTTACTTTTAACTGAATAATATGGAATTATCCTCTTGTCAAAATTACAGCTAGGAAAATCCTAAAAGATGATATTCTAAAAAAAAAAAAACAAAAAACAAACCAAAAAAAACGCTTATTCCACAAATTAGGGAGGCGAAGTTATTTCAAATCGATAGTCAGCACATCTTTAGGGCGCCGACTATGTGCAAAGTAAAACGCCTTGTAGGGAAGCCATCCAATATGCAAGTGAAGGAATAACTAAGGTGGATGTTTTTATACACCCTGACATTTCATATGAAGAAAAGCAACAGAGCGAAGAGTTAGACAGCAGTTAGTGTGGCCACTTTAAAAAGAGAGGAGAAATTGGGATGGCGGTCAGACACACCCGTCCTGGTAGCCAGTATGTCTGTGCCTCAGAACTTAGGCGAGGGTTGCCGGGATTACTCTTTAGGCAAAAGGAATAAACAACCAAAAAACTGGGCCAAATATATGAAATCGCTGCATTCAGATATGGCGCAGAGCTCCTACTGAGCTGAGAACATGAAGGTCAGGGAGGCCGTGGTGGCTGGAAGTGTAAAGCAGAGCTCCACAGAGCGTGGGGCTCCACAGTCAAAACTCTCGGACGTTCCCTGGGGAGGGCTCTCCCGCCAGATGGGAATCCGGGCGCATAATGCAGGTGCCAAAACTGGCGAATGTGAGAAGCAGGAGGCTTGTCAAAAGGAATGATGGAGTGGACCAAAATTTTAACCTGTCTGTCACACTGTGTCGACCACCCCAGATATAAAGTCCTGGGTGGGACCGTCCTCATGGCTAATATTAGGTCACAGTCTGAGATTGATCAGGTCGGAGGAGACCCAGAATATGACCTTAACTCTGTCAGCAAATAGCAGCGCTCTGCCTGCCCTTGAGACATACAACTAACCATCTCCCTTAACCCACAAATAATGATGTCCAGTGAGCCAATAATTATGTCCATTATGTCACCTACTCTGGTGAAAAGGCTGGGAACTTTTTTGTTTTCATCAACCGTATTAATTGATTCATCATCAAAACGTTACTTCATGTAGAGCATTCTTTTCTTCCTATTACATTCAAAATGCTGAACTACTAGATTCGTGTTATAATATAAAATACACCGAATTTTTTCAAATAGGGTCCTTTTAATGACCATGCATTTAGCCAGAGGACCATCTAAAGACTCATAAAATTTTCTTCTGCAAAATCTCACTGGCTTCTTTGGGTGCTTTTCAGTGAACCCATGTGTTCGATGACCTCCAGTTATGTGAAAGCCATAAGGACAAAATCAAATGAGACTTGAGGCTCCGCCACAGAGTTACGTTAAAGCTGCTGTTCTTTTGGAAGATGTTCGACCACCGAGTCGGTCTGTCCTCGGGACGAAGTGAAGCATTGCCGGGGGGAGGGCGGAGAGGAACGGAAATGATGAGTTTCTCAGAGAATCATGACCAGGTTATCGATGTCATTTCTATAATCTGCCTGGTGCTTTGAGATCTTTCCTCTGAAAGACAGACCTGAATCCCCACTGAGTCCATCTGGATGCCCCGCTGGTAAGTCGAGCTTCATTGTCCCCTACATAAAAGTTCCCACCGTCCTTCTGGTCACCTTGACATCAAAAAGAGTAGCCTGGATGTTACCTTGGCTGGTTGACCAAGGTCATTACCAGCGATAAGTCGGGTTGGTAGCGTGACACGTCGTGAACAGAAAGACCCCTCTGATCTGTGTCCTGAAGTCTCCGACTTCAAATTCCAGGTCATAGCTCAAAAGAGAGAAAAAAAATCCTCCAGGTCAGTGTTTCTCAACCCTTTTTAAAACTGTCTTTTCTAAGCAGGCTTTTCAGACTTCATTTTCCCTAATCTCTCCCAATTCCCATGTAATTTTAATACCACAGATATGCTGTTTATACCTTTTACATTTATGTTTGTGTACTGTGTGTATATCTGTGCTTTATCAATAGCTAGACTGGGGTCCCCCCACCCCAGAATCCTTGGACGTCGATCTCCCACTGAGATATTTGCTCTAGATCAACACCATCTAATAGAACTTGCTGTGAGGAAGAAAATACACTATAACATGTGGTAGCCAGTAGCCACACTTGGCTAGGGAACGGAATTTTAATTGTAAGTAATTTAAATAGTAGCACGGGGCTAGTGGCTACTGTGTCGAATACCGTAGTTCTAGATAGTTCAGGAAGAAATGATTAAATACAAGCAGATAATGAAGGGTCCCCTGTCAAGTCCAACAGGTAACTAGTAAGGTTTTTGAAGAAGCATCTACTAATGCCGTGGTTCTCAACTGGGAGCATATTCACCCTACCCCACTGCACCTGCTCCCCCCACCCCCCCGTGCCAGGAGACATTTGGCAATGTCTGAAGACATTTGGGTTTGTCACAATGGGGAGTGAGGTGTGCTAAGGGGCCAACAGCATCCGGCGGACAGAAGACACAGTGTGGCCGACGCATTACAGTGCAGAAGACAGCCCCTCCCACCCCACAAAGACGGGTCAGCCCCAGTGGGAACAGTGTCAGGGCTGAGAAACTGTGCAGAAGGCAGACGAGTTGACACTGATGCTTGGACTTTAAGCCTCTCCGAACACGTCCGAGCAGCAGGGCTGGAGAGGCTCGCGGCTTGTCGTGGTAGCTGGAAAAGGGAAAGAAACTGCCAGGCTCAAGTGAGGAATCCATCACGTCTGCCTCTTGGGATCTTTGGAGTTCTCGCCGGCAAGAATATAGATAGCACGTCAGTTAGAAAGGCCACTTACCCTCTCCCTTACGGTCCAGACAACAGGTAATGAAATGCCTGCTTCTGAAAGTCTGCCTGATTGAGGTGCCCTAATCACCCCAGGAATGCTGGGGGTGATGCCACCACAGTTGTCCGTTCAGCGTGCTTTCGGGATGGAGACTATCACCGATGTCATTTTTATGCCAGTTTGGAGAATTGAATCAGAAGGTGAGAATGACTGGTGGGAAGACATCCGGGGATACTCAAGTAAGAGAAAAACCCTACAGTTTCTAGCTAGGTTTTGGGTGACACGAACCGTGCAGAGAACTATAACACAGCACGTCCACAAACGTTTGCGTTCCAGGCCAAGGAAATCACCGAGGAGTGGCTCGCAGGGGCCTAGGATTTCTTGGAGCAGCAGAGGAAAACTTGTACCTTGTAAAGAAGGATGCCCCTTTGGCTGTTTAAATGACAAGCAATTCTCTTAGTGTGTCTACCTGTTTCACTTTTTGTGGTAAGAGTTAGGGTAAGCTTGGCCACTGGAGAAAAAGTGCATGGTGTATGACATTTCAGGAAAAGCGAGAGAGAGACAGAGAGGACACACCCAAATCAAAGAAAATGATGGCACGGAAGCGTGGGGCTCTGATTGGCGGAATCTCACGTATATTGGACCGACTGTTTCTATGGAGAAGGGGTGCTTTTTTGTGTCACTGAGGAATCTCAGAGAAAAGATTCACATGGAGCCCCCAAAATTAACATCAAATCCTTTCTCGATATTGAAATTTAGTGGTCTGGGAACGAAAATAGCTACAAAGAATTTAAATCAGAAACAAAGATGCTCCCCTGGATCAGCTGATCCTTTTCAACGCCATAAGCATCATAAATCTGATAACAGCACCCCAATGCTGCGCCGAAAATTCGTTCACTTTCGTAAGGCTGGATGGAATCGCTTTTAGCTGTAAACGCAGCTGCTGACGAAAACCTCTAGACCAAAACACAGCTCCTGTCATTCATTCTGAAGTTGTGCTAACAATTAAAATGGGGCCAGTTCCCTGGAGACAGCGTTTCCCTGTTGGCTCTGTCGTTGGAGAAATAACAGCGCCCCCAGGAAAGTCGACATTTCCAGAAGAAGCAAAACCTGGAAAAGCCCGTGAGAGGCAGAGTCTTAAAGGTCTTGAGGCAGAAGAAAGAGATCAAAAGGGAAGACTTTGCCTGAAGAGAGCCGCTCGTTTATTTTTCTTACTTTAAACTTTTTTTTTATAAAAAAGATCCATCAAACTTTATGAGAAACAATGAGGTTTTCCCCAAGGTAAAAAGGAAAACGT
>NW_006433374.1:1399498-1404045 GCF_000325575.1 Pteropus alecto | reverse complement strand
GGTAAATAGGCGCTTACACGAATCATAGCTGTGATGGAGAAGAAACACAGCTACAGGAAGCAAACGTGGCCAGGGCTTCTGTAAATGACTACAACTCTCTAAGAAGCATGGAAATACGTATCCACATGCCTACATTCCCATACCCTTTGATACAGAGTTATCATTTATATGACTCCATCCTAAGCAGTCATGTTAATGAAAACCACTGGGTACGGACGTTCGTGGGCTGGAAATTGCCAGCCTTAAACGAATCACCGCACATTCGTTTGGTGGGATGTCATGAAGCCCATGGAAACGCCATGCTGACGGCGGAGGCTTGGCCACTGCATTTCCTGTCTCTGCCCTTCTTGTAACATCACGCCACGAGCACGTGGGGAAAGCCTCCGGTGTGTCCTGGTCGTGAATTGTCCTGACGTCTCCACGGGAGAGACCGGTGGATGCCGGCGTTTGCCATCTGTGCTGCCAGGCGAAACCGGTAACCAGTAAAGTAGAAGAAAAATAGGATGTCCTTGAAACTCGAGGCAAAGGCAGCAAATGTCCTTCTGCGGGAGGATCGCTCTGCACAGTCCGCATCCTGTACTGGAGCCCTGAGAAGCCCCTGCAGCCACTGTGTCTCTGAGTACATTGGGACCTTCTCGTGTCCAAAGCAGCACAAGGGACGCCTCCCCCCGCCCCCCTGCCCCATGTCACCTGCAGAGCAGAGACAGCAGAGTTTTTACTTTGCTCAGACCATGAGAAAATACAAGTGTAGATAACATATTTCCACGCTGTCACCGATAAGGGCCACGATGTGACCTCGTGTAAGCAGGCAGGAAGGAAGTGCGTTTCCTAGATGGGGACTCTGTACCCCGGAGGCATGAGGCGGAGCCTCAGAGGCAGAGCCAGTGTTTCCCACTCACGTTGAATTAATGGCAGGGACAGCAGGAAACGTCACGAGAGTTATACGGTTTTCTTAACGACGTTGTCATTAGACAGTGATGCGAGCTGCCCGGGTCTAAAATACCGAGTTCCTAAATAAACGAAGAGGCAAGCAGACGCAGAGGGGACGGATGTGAGCCGAATGACCGAGCTAAAGAAATTCTCGGAACGAGACAGCGGACGAGTGGATGGGACCCGCGGACGCGCGCTGTGTAACTGGCAGCTGCTGTCACCTGACTCTTTTTAACGGCAGCCCCGTGTTGTCTATAAGCCACTGAACACTTGCCCTGTGGATGGACTTTTAGCATCGTTCCTTTATCCTGTCCTGGCAACGAGCCTCCTTGGACATCACAGGCCATTTGTTCAAAGGCCTGACAACTTTTCATTTGCAGATTTGGTGTCAAATTTGTTAACCTCGAGGAGATGTGACATATTTCGAGCAGGTATGAAGACCTGACGTACACAGCTGGCTTAGCCGTCTGATTATACACAACGATAATGACATTGGTCAATAACAGTGTCTGCAGACCAAGGTGCCCGGATTTAATCCGACGTCCCTCCCGGACGGGCCCCCCATGAAGGCACAAAGGCACAGCTCTTTAGAAAACACATAGCTGTGTTTAAGATGAGAAGGCACTTTCCTTCTGCCGTAGTAACATTTAAAACATTTGTATCTTTGTATTTAATTGTACGTATTCGTGCCTCTTAACTGAATTTCTAGATTAAAATGTCTGTGGTAGCACTGATTATATTTCCTCATTCTCTAGTAAGTCTGTCCTGTTATACAGGGGTCTCCATTTATCCCCAATGTCAGTTACTCATGAAACTATTACATGGAAGTTCCAGAAGTCAACAACTCGTCAGTTTTAAAGTGTACGCCGTCTGGGCAGTGCGATGCAATGTGGATCATCCCTGGGTCTTGCTCCCCATGGGGTGCACGCTTCCTGCCCGTCAGTCACTCACCAGCCACCTCGGTTATCAGACCCACTGTCACAGTATCTTGTATTCAAGTCACCTTTATTTTACATAATAACGGTCGCAAATGGACGCCGGCAATTCAGACATGCCGAAGAGAAGCATGAAGTGCTTCCTTTAAGTAGAAAAGTGTGTACGTATAGGGGAAAAAACATGGTATGTAAAGGGTGGGGACCTTGGGAAATATCCCCCAAGTATCAAGGGACACTAGTGTATCTTCATGAGCGAAAACTTACAGATCACATGACCGTCAATCGCTAAACATTATTCCCTTTGCGTTCAAAGATACCACAAATAACCATCCTTTGGTTAAAGAAAAAAAAATGGCCCCCACAGGATTGAGTGGTTTGAAGAAATGATGACCTGGACAACTGTATGAGCTGCAGACAGCTGATGCCAAGCATCGCTTCCTGGGCGGCGTCCTCCGATGGCACAGCCTCGGTTGTCCCTGTGTGGCCGACAGCAGCACAGTCCACTCCAGGATGCCCGCAGCTTCGGCAGCGCCCCAGCCTCAGAGGGGCGCCTCCCCGGCTGCCGAAGCGGGCCTTTCTTTGTCTTTATTTCCTGCTGGTATTCGAAGCGGTGAATGTCCTCATACCTTTTTCTGATTCGTGACCGATGCGGTCACAACCTGATTACGATGCATGCAGGCAGGTTTTCCTTATGGTTATTTAGTTCCACTGGCAAAAGAACACTCCTTCCTAAACCTCCCTGAAGAGGTCTCCCTGGCACCAGGATGTCAGATGCCCCAAAGCGGACACGGAAAAGTCATAGGGCCAGAGGGTTCAGTCTGGTTATTCCGGGGGGGTGAGGGGGTGGACAGGGCAACGCTGCAGAAGGACTTTTCTGTCTCATTTTTCTCCTTACAGGGAAGAAGCCGGTTGCTACTAAAGGCTTGCAAGAAATTAGACACTGAGAAGCCCATTCTCCAGTAAGTGGCTTCTTCCGCAGCGTGAACCCCGGTCCTTCTTTGCCAAGTCTGCGGGTAGACGGAGTTCCCAGGACAGCAGCCTCAATCCTGCACCGGCCTCTCGTCCAGCAGCTAACACTCAACAAGCAGCATCTGTCCTACTGGGTGCTGGGGACCATTCTGGCTCTGTGGGTGCAGGAGGGAACAAAACAGACAAGATCTGGGGGCTCCTGAGTTGGGCAGGATGTGGACACACGGAGCATGAACCAGGGGAATGAGTGCAAACCATGCCATGTTAGATGCGATCACACTCTCACACACACACATACACCCCAGGATGAGCCATGAGAACCACGCGTGTAGGCATAGAAAGACCACGCCCTGTCCCCTCTTGCATGATTTTCGTGATTATTCTTAACCAAACCTTTCCCCCTCCTCCCTGCATTCACCCACATGCAGATGCATTGAACGTTTTTGTCCTATTTATATTTTTCTTCTCATGACTAAAGCAAGAATGCAGAACAATGCATCCAGCGCAGTTCAATCCTATTCTGCTCTCTTGGTGTCTGCTGTGCCTCCACTGGAAGTATGTGTCACTCTGCTATGTCTCCTTTTGGTTATGGAGTTTCAGGCAAAGTGCCTCGAATTCTGTTTTCTTTGTAAAGACAGGACGCCCGGGGGGCTCTAGGCAAGGACTCGTGGACTTGTTACTCGTCAAATCTCTGGTTTAATAAACATGGGCCGGAAACCTCCGGTGGCCCCGTGGCAATGCGGGGAGGGGCGGGCTGCAAAACAGAACAGCCTAAGCCCCCTCTTTTCCGTCAGAAACCTCATAGCAAACCGGGGACCAATGTGCAAACAGGCGATGTCAACGAATTGTCACCTGTGCTGCCACTGACATTAATACAACAAAAAGTCCCATCCCCCGACACACAATAAGAGATACACCTATAACATGACGTGTTTCATGTGGGCACCCAGCTCCTCCATAAGACACCTGAGCAACATGTTTTTCCTTTTCTTCGAGAGGTGGGTCATTGACACACGCATTAGGAGACTTCTCACTTCAACAAGCGGACATCACTTTCTGCTCCCTGAAGCCCCACCTGGAGAAAAACAACAACAAACAAACAAACCAGAAGCGCAGGAGCAAGGATGACTCCTTAGAGACCGGAGAAGTCCAGGCACGTTCCAGAGACCAGCCGTAGAATGTCAGTCCCAAGTCTCCATTTCCTGACGGGCCTGACGATGGTCCAACCTGAATTTGCTGGGTGCCGGCGCATCCATCGGTGACAGCCACAGGAGCAAATGCTCATGCGATGGTGACGTGGCCCCTGGGGCCAGCCGCCCTGAGATGCCATCTCTAGAGCAGAGGTGGGAAGCCTGCTAATGACACGTTCTCAGGCGATTCGCCCCCTGCTTTTATGGGATGGCCACTTCTATAATAGGACACGAGGAACAGCAAACACGGGCATGAGAAAAGGCCAAGAACGTTGAAGACCTTAGCTCTCAAGGGTGACTCGGTCATTGTCATCGACTAAATGAGGGGTTATTACGCAGAGAACTCTGCCAGCTCCTCTTAATCTTCATTTAAATGGATTTAAATGCCATCTAGCGAAGGTCACGTTAGAGATGAAAAACAAGGCCTCGACAGCAAAGGCTATTACGCATTCGCCAAGGGTTCTTGATCCTGAGAGGCAGTGAAAGAGACCCAATGCTTCATTTTAAAAATCGCGCAACTCAC
>NW_006433374.1:1388373-1399438 GCF_000325575.1 Pteropus alecto | reverse complement strand
ACAATTTTGACGATCATATTTGAGAGCTGGCTTAGGAGGAGGCAATCTCACGGCGTCCGAAGACGGATAAATACTTCATAAGATCTGTTTTAAGTCAGCTACTTTTGAAAAATAAACAGACTTGAAAGATACTGAAGTTCGCTAAAGTTTGTCACTTCACATTTTGGATTCTGTGTCATGGGACTGCCCCTAGGAAAGAATGTCATTTTAATGAAGCACCCTGGGTAGTTAAAACCACTTGGAGGAATTTCAAGTTCGCTATGACATGTTTGAATACTGTGTATTTATCAGGAGGCCCCGGAAATTGTTTTACCTGGCTTCAAACACCATTGGCAACAGAGTTGTCGTTGACTACTACGCGGGTATATTTATTTTCTTCCAATAAACTATAGAAAGTAAAACATCTATGTGATGTTTAGAGAATTGGAGATATGGGAAATTAAATTTTTTTTTCAATCACAGTTGACATGCAATGGTATACAGCATAGTGGTCAGACATTTATGTAACTTACGAAGTGATCCTGCTCATAAGTCTCGTCCCCGCCTGGCACCACATAGCTATTACAATGTTATTGACTGTATGTTGTAACTGCCAATTTGTATTTCTTCATCTCTTTGCCTTTTTCACCCACCCCTAACCTTCCTCCCATCTGGCGACCATCAGTTTGTTCTGTGTATCTATGAGTCTCTTTCTGCTTTGTCTGTCATCTTGGTCTTTAGATTGCACATATATGTGGGATCTTACGGTACAGTCTTTCTCTGACTTATTTCACTTGGCATAAGACCCTCTAGGTCTATCCATGTTGTCATGATGATAAGATTTTACTTTTTATGGGTGAGTAATATTCCATTGTATATTTGAACCATAATTTCTTTATCCAGTGTCTGTTGATGGGCACTTAGGTTGTTTCCATGTCTTGGCCATTGTGAACAGTGCTGCAGGGAACGTAGGTGCATAGATCTTTTGGAATTAGTGCTTAGGATTTCTCTGGAAAAATAGAAATGTGGGAAAGTCTGGATGACAAACTGAATGGAAAGTACAAATAAAATATTGTCCTGTACAAGTCATGTGTTAGTAATGACAGAATATAAAAATGCTTGAGTTTAAGCATCCAACTATTTTCCAGTGCATGGTAATCAAACTTATTTCCATAACAGCACTGAGTATCCATATTTAAATCATCATCATTCATAAGCCTCTACAAACATCCATTGTTAATTTTATTTTATTCATAAATAGTTCAGTTTCGACTCTCGAAGCGGGCATTGCATGGGGTACTGTGTGTTATTCTTTACTGCGTCTGTCTAGGTTAAAGCTGGAGAAAGATACGGCGCTGGGGCAGTATTGAGGTGTCAGAATAAATCCATCACTTCCCACACCGTGTTTTTTCTATTCAGATCTCTACATGACAGGGCCTCCTTATATAGTCAACTAAAGCACAAAAGCACACGTCTGCCATTTTTAGTGTTTTGTTCCTCCTGTTGTGTTGCCGTTAGGAAAATGGGGTAAATTCTTTTGTGTTATGTCACTAGGGCCAAGTAAAAGAAAGTGTTTGTACAACAGAGTAATTGGGGATTAGCAAAAAGTTAGCAAGAGGAATAACACACACACACACATGCACGCACAATATATTCTTCTATGCAAGAACTCTCTTCCACTGACTGCACTGTACTAGGGGCCTCCAAGTTCCAACTATAAGCAAAGAGGCTATTAAAATCTAATGCAATTTTTGTGAATTGGGAACATTTCAGTGTGTTGTTAAAACCCAGACTTGTAGCTTAGTGACCCGATGTCTGCGTGTCACGTCTCCCGATAGTTCCAACTGCTGCACGGAGTGTGTCCCCTAATTACCTACCCCCAGAAAATGGTTTTCCCCAATCTGCTTCTGGGGTCAGGTCATGTTCAGAGTAGTCTCCTGCTACAGTCTGCACGAAGTGGAATCCGAGAGGTAGATTTTCCCTTATTCCCTCAACATTCGGGTCTTTCTTCCCCGCATTATTGTAACTATGGACTTGTTTTTAATACGCTCGAAGCTCACTGTGTGAAGAACTGGAGGTTAAGACCAAAAGGCAGTTGTGACTTTTGACCGTCCAGCCCTCACACTTTCGGGCGACGGTGGAGGGCAGCGTCCCCCTGGGTCCAGCTGGCTGACCCCTAGACGCCAGCAGGTGTTGTGGGCACTTCCCCGACCTCTGGCAAGACCCGCACTCATCCAGGGAGCCAGAACCCCAGCGGACTTTGCCTCTTTTCTTGAAAATGAGTACAGTATACATTTAGAGACAGGGCCCAAACTAGCATCTTTAAAGCCCAGATGGAAAACCATTGACGTCCCTTGCTTGGTTCAGAAAATCCGAACACAGTCCAATTAATATTATGACCCAAAGCGTCCTCTGTCACCAGCAGACACCTGGAACCTGAGATGGCATGACACAGCTGCTGCTCGGTGGAGCAAAGCAGCGGATAATCTGTGTGCACATGTGCGTGCGCGTGTGTGTGTCAGAAATGACAAATTTCGTTTCAAAATTCAAAGCAGAGGCTTGAATCGACACTCATAAAATTCAGGGCCGAAGGGGGATAATTTTACTTGTTGTGTAGAGTCACCAGTTTAATGGACATCAAACTGGGACTCAATTAATCAAATGCATTTGTCGGCTGGTGTTAATTCGCGAGTTCCCAGGCAGCATTATTAGCTGGCAGTAGCTGCATGCGCAGGCTCCGGACAGTCTTGCTTCGCCATGGCAGGCTCTGAGTTTGACTCCCCCCAAAGCAGACCCCGCCTTACGAAGGCGAGGCATAGGACATGCATCGTTTATCTGAGGGGTGATTCTCCCCAAGAAGGTCTTGGAGAAGTCAGAAAGGGAAGAAAGAGAAGTCAATAAAGCTGTGTTAACAACTGGGGACCACGTGGAGAACTGAGGGGCCAGGAAGCTGGGACATTTTCCACCAACTCCGGCCATCACGATGAGGGTCAGAGGTGAAGTAACTGCCCAGCACTTCCTGCCTCCACCTCCTCGGGGTCAGAGCATACTCACTGGGGTGGCCTTTGGAGTGTTATATGTACGAGCTGGGTGACATCAGCCTCTGCTACAATCCACACTGATGTCCCGAAGTACGCTTGTGCCCACATATGGGTCAGCAGGAGCTCCAGCCTTGCCAGCTTTCCAAGCCTTTGCCCGAGATGTCAGGTGAGCTTCTCCAGCCGAGCGGCGCCCTGCCGACCTGCAGCCTCCTGGACCCGGGGCTCCTGGTCATTGCAGTGGTACGTCAGGTATGACAGCTCTTCTCCCAGTTAAGCTCTCAGCTTCATCAGTTGCCGTGACTTTCTTCTGCTACGTCTTCCAGTGTGTAAGATGCTTTCCGGTCCCTTCCGTGTGAGCCTGGGTCACATGGCTGGGTGGCAGCAGCCCCCACAGTGGTCACTGACTGACGCTTGTGAGCCCACTGGGCCGGACGCATCCGACATAGACTGTGATGTTTAGTTTCTGCTCCAGTCTGCCCGAGATCCACAGCAGCTGTATGGCTCACGGGGAAGAAATGTGGCTGTGAGGCTCTTTATTTTAATGTCTGTGTAAAGTCATGGCGCATCTCTACACATAAATGGCTGCGTATGGGAAGTCCACCGAAAAATGCATTAAAAGTCCTTGAGCCCGTTTGCATTTTTTTTTTTAAAAAACCATTCTGTTATATGTCCCCTCTCCCTGAGTAACTCTTCTTAGAAAAAAGAAAAATGGCAATATTGTAATTGTCCAATATCTGCAGCACTAAAGTCGCTACTGAAGTGCCACTTTCCAATGACTGGAGCAAAAACAAAAAAAGAAACAACAAATAAACCAAAACAACAACCAAAAAAAAAAAAAACCCTTCCAACACTTGGCTGATGGCTCTCCAGATCCTGAATAAATCTGTAAAACAGTGCGGGCTCCGGGAAGCGTTCCCTCCCACGTGCACGAACCCAGCTTAACAAACCCTTCTTAGCCCCAAACCTGTGCATCTAAAGCCGAGTGACAGGAAAGTCACCTGCACAGAGCTCTGTTGCCTGCAAAAGTCATATCTTGTTTGTTTTGGTGGTAGTGTCATGCCGATTATGGTCCGTGCTCTCCAGACTCCTGGGATCGGTGGGCAAGTCATCCCTCAGCGTCGTCCTCCGTGGGAGCAGTTCTGGTAGACATGACGCACAGATTGTTCTCCTAATGTGACCGAAAGTCCCTTCTGATTGCCACATGTGGCCTTGCAGGAAACAGCTGGCTTGGGTTTACGTCCACGGGTGGCATCGAAATGCGGCTTATCACACATCTCTGACACAGCAAGCTATGTGCATCTGAGTGAGTTCTGGTCACAATCTGCTCTCATCACTGAGACTATTGCGGGGAACCTGTTCTGGGCACCTTAATAACAGAACTTTACCAAGTTCTAGAGAAGCTTTTCAATTTTAGAAACACAAACAGGACGTCGTAAATTCCAGCAGTAGCGATTTCAGACTTGGAAAGTTCATCAATATTTATGGAATTGGATTACAGTCATTTGCAGATGATGCAATCATCGCTTGAAGATGTCTTCTGTGAGTTAATTTTAAAGTTTAAATGCATGCGGTAGTCAGGATGTTTTCACATTTAATTGTCTGTTACCTGGGTCTAAATGCCAGAGTTACAGTCATTTTGAAAAATGCATATTGAAATAATCAGCTTTCATTTATTTCATCTTACATTCACACGTTAAGTGGTAAGTTAATTGAGAGTGTGTGCAGTTAACGTATTTCACAATTTGGATATGTATGTTAAAATATAGCTTTAAAATGCATTTTGCCAAAGCGATGTTGAACATATAATTTGGAGAGTTTCAAAAATATTCAAACCCTAGTGTTCACTGTGGCGTGTGAACACGGCATATGTGGACCGCTACTGAATCAAACCATTTTGGTATAATGAGAATACTGGACTCAGGAGTTTATCAAACACTTTTTTCTGATAAAATCCAAAGAAACAAAGAGAATATTTTTTATATTAACTATTTATGGGTGAGGGAACGGGAGAAATATTTGCTTCCTTGGGGACAGTCAGGGCGTCTAGTATACGACGGTTCATCGATACACGTTCGTTAAGGAGATCAACGAGGCTGGTGTGCAGCCTTTAAACAATGAATGCGATGATCACAGGCAATTATTTCTAAAGTTAGACCAGCCTTGACGATGAGGACTTGCAGTGACAATATCTATAACTTCACCCTCCATTGCAACCCTGGACCTACCGGCATTATCCCACCATACATGATGAGAATTGTGAATTTTGTCCTCGGGAAGTCGTGAGAAGACATTCATGACTCAAGGAGGCAGGTCCCTGGCGATGGCAGATTAACCGCAAAGTTCAGGACTTCATCATTCGGGGGTCCGGTGGGATTCAACTTTTATCTCAAGACTGTTGAAAACTTTCCAGAAAAATATGCAAGAGCCACGGACGAGCTTTATCGAGTCCGTCTGAACAATTTCTAAGTTCGTTTTAAGATAAAACTCATCACTCTAAATCAATTGACAAGCTGCCCTTTGGTGTCCCTGAATGAGAGTGTGGTGATTCATACTCAGTATCGTGGGTCTGGACTGTCCTGTGTCCTATGTGATTTATCTTTCCCAAACCTGTTCTTGAAGATGAGTGCAAATAACCCCCACGCTCTCTACCGCATGCAAACAGAAATATCCTCTCAATCGAAATACACGCGACAATATAGTTGTGTCCCCATTGTGTGTCCAGACACCGGCAAAAGTCAACTTGCTGGGCGCGCAACTGTGACGGCACCCCTTCAAGTGAGGTACAGGGCATGATCCAGAAAGGGGTGGGGGAGGGGGGATGACTCACTGCCACCGCCCGGGTTCCTACCGACTGCAAGCTAAAGAGTGGGGTCCGCATTTTGAAATCACTGGACAAAAGAATTCAAAGAAGAACAATACATCACGGCACGTGAACATCATGTTAAACTCAAATTTCGGTGTCTGTCCATCCAGCGTCATTGAACACAGCCCTGCCTGTGTACTTCAGTGTTGGCTGCGGCTAATTCCACTGAGCTGAGAAGTGGCCTCAAAAACTATTGTGGTCCCCAAAACTGAAAACAGGTACTATCTGGCCCTTTACAGAAAACAGTCGCTGATGCCTGGTCCAGGACTCTTGACTGCATGCAGGCTCGATTAAGTTTAATATCTGCAAAGTGATCTCTCTTTACTCTTTTAATATTTGATAACACAAATATTTGAAGATGCTCAATAATAAATGATTTCGATAAAGGAAATCCCAAACCACTCAGAAAGGACTAAGAAGGCAAACGTGAAGGAGTTAAAAGAAGAGAGTGAATTTACATTAAAAAAAAATTAAGCTAAGGAATCCACAATTATACAAACAAGTTGGCTCTGAGTTCCTGGAATACAGCAAAAAAAAAAAAAAGAAGAAAGAAAAATAAAGAGGAAAAGAGAAAATGTCTTTTTCTCAGATCTGAGAGTAATTTCTTATTTTTATTTTATTTTATTTTATTTTTAGGCGAGGCAACGCTTGGTTGACCTCACAGATGGCAAAGACCTTGTCAGCTTGCAATCTCTTATTTTTTATTTTTTTAAATTTTTTACGCCTACAGCACCTGGTCTTCCTAGGTGGTCGCCCATCCAAGTACTAACCAGGCCCGACCCTGCTTAGCTTCCGAGATCAGACAGGATCGGGCTTGTTCAGGGTGGCCTGGCTGTAGACCAAGATTAATTTCTTATGTGGATTTCTATGACCAGTTCTTATTAACCGATAGAACTAGAAAACAGTCTGTGCCTACTGGGAAGCCGAATGAAGTAGGTCTTTGTCTAACAGGAAATTGTACACATACAAATAGTCCCAAAGCTTGGGATGAAACTTAAAGAAGACGGGGTGCTGCTAATTCCAGTAAATCCAATGGCCTCCGGGTTAAATCTCTTAGGCCGTAAACCTAAGATGTTTGTCGTCTTCTTCTATGTTCCCTTAAGAAAGTGTTAGGGGGAATTTATGCATGTGTGAAATTTGAGACCCCAAACCGTAATTTACTCTAGAAAACCTTTGTACCATGATCACCAGGAACAGGTTGTCGTCCATCCATGACTTCTGCCAGTTTCAGCCCCGGATTCCCAGACCCGAAATATTTTGTACAGAAAAACCTTGAAAATGAGGCGTGGGGAGAGGTAAGCGTCCATTCTCACCAGTGCTTCAGACTTTCACTTTCGACCACGCTGCCTGGGGGGACCCAACACCACCACTGTTCTCGGGGAGATTTTAAGGTCAGAACCCCAGGAAGTCTACGAGAGAATTAAGTTTTGACACAGTTCTTTTTTTCCTGAATATGTTATTTTATTATTACGAAAAAGGACCTTGTGTTGGCCAAGGATGGAGAGGTAAGGGGATCTATACATTAGCCTCTTTTTGCACAAAATAAATGGATATTTCTCCAACCCAAGGGCAACTTTACCCTGAAATATTCACTATGAGAACCTGTTTCAGACATAAAGGGCATGAGAAGACTCAGCGTTTTACCCCTGTAAGGAGCTAACCTTCCATTCCTAACAAGATGACATGAATTGGAAAGAACATGAAATCAGCTCCCGGAAGTAAATAATTTACTGTTATAAATGAACACAGAGTTCCCTTCACCAGTCAGTAGACAGAGATTGCACACGAGGGCCCTCCTGTCATTCTGGAGAAGACTTGGCTATTTGTGATTTGAACAACACGCTGAGAAACCCAAGTTTCCAATCCATAGGTCAGCTGAGTGGGTAGCCTGATGGAAGACACAATGACCATTGTGACAGAGCCCTGCAGAGCACGTTACCTAAAAATCCCATCTGCAAATCACATTCTCACCCTGAACGTCACAGGATAGTCGTGGCGCCCACCTCCATGCACTGTCACCATGAAACAGGGTGCGCTGGGGATGGACACTCGCCCATCTGATTCTGAAAGTGCTATAAACTAGAAACCATCCAGCAGGCTCATCCAGGGCTGTGTCTGGTCCCAAGCCTTGGACCGCAAGCGACTTTCCATGTGTCACATCTCCACATGGAGAACGCCAATGGATCCAGCCCAGGGATGGCATTCTGGTCCGTGCTGTCTCCACTGTGTCCCCCTGGAACACCGTCTTGGGTCGCTCCCTCACCTCATGGACCAGATGCCTCTCAGGAGAGCCGTGTCGGTCGTGTGAATGAGCACAGCATGGACATATTTTAGCAAATTTACATAAAAGCCCCCTTTTTTGAATTACTGTGATTCTATCCCTCGATAGTCATCGATGTCGCTCAAGATATTCGATAAATAAATGGTTATGTGTAGCGAGACCTTAATCCACTCACGAACAGCCAATCACTTTCGGTATGATGAACCGGAGTGTGGAAACTCTCTGTTTTATCATTCGGTATTAACTTACCAATAACGTGCCCTTATAAAATATGAAGCACACCGTGCTTTACAAAGATCGACTGCCAGATTGCTTTCTATCTGATAGCATCTTCTTGCTAACTTTTAGGTCTTCACAAGGACTGAAATGAACTCACTATGTTACACACCTATGTTACTATTGGTAAGATGCTACAAGCTTGATATTTTTAAAGAAAAAATCAAAGTCTCCTTAAAGCAAATTTATTAAACATTTAATGAACTTGTTTATGATCGAGACCTTTAATGAAAGAGTAGAAATAAACACCTTTAACTAACAAACTACTATAAACCTTCAGTTCACAGCACAAGACTAAAACCGTTTCTGTTCAATTTGCACTGGAGGCCATATTTTCTGTAATAAAAAATGCATGACTCAGTTAAAAGCATAAAGGTTGGAAAGAAAAACAAATGTGGTTTGTTAATGAAACGGTTGCTCCACGGAAAACTCCAAATAATCCACATGCCAACTATTGAACCAATATGAGAATTTAGCAATACGAGAATTTAGCAGATTGATATAAAAATTATATTGCATTTGAACTTATTAAAAATGACTTAGAAAAAGCATATTTAAAAAACAAGAGTTAAATCATATTATCAATTATATCAGAAAATATATGGTATCTAGTAATAAAGTCAAAATAAACATGCAAAAATTGTATGGGGAAACACATTAAGGGAATATTAAATAGATCCTACAGTCAATTAAAACTATCAGTTCAAAAATGAACAAATTCATCATCAGAACAGAAGGAACAAATTGATCTGGAAACACAGTGAATCATGCATGCGAACTCAATATAATACATTGCAGATTCTCTGCTCGTGGATGGATCCATCAATTAATATGATGGAATAATTGGTGATCGATAGAAAAAAAAACAAAGAATGCGGGTCTTTACCTCTCACATCTTAAACAAAATTCATCACTGGTAAAGAACATGAAAGTGAATGAGAAATCCATAAAAACTTTTATAAGAAAATATACTATAATTCTTCCCTGGTTTGGGAAGACATTTTTTAAAGACACAAAAAGAATAAACTATAAAGAAAACGATTCGTAAATTCAACTGCATTAAAATTAAGAACGTCTTTGCGGGGAGGGGGTGCCACAAACAGAAAGAAGCTATTTGTAACTCAAGTAACTTATAATAGGTAAGTATCTGAGACATAGAAAGAGATCCTTTCGGTTAAAAAGAAAAAGGCAATTTAGTACAAAAATTGAGGAAACATACACCAGACTTTTCACAGATAAGGAAATAAGATTGTCTCATCAATGTATGAACAGATGTCCAAACTAATCAAGAAAATGCAGATTAAGTCTACAAATATCCCATTCGAACCCACAAGATGGCCAGAATCAAGAAGACTGAATATCCTGGATGGTAGGGATGAGGTGTTTCAATTGGAATTTTTAAATAACGTTGGCTCACTTTGGGCGTAAATCGGCACGACTATTTCGAACAACAGTTTTCCTCTCCCTTGTAGAGTTGGACAGTCACACACTGGCGACTCAGCAATGCCACTGCCAAGAGGAGCAAACCTTATGTAAATGCCTGCACGTGCATTCCAGGAGACGCGAATGAACGAGAATGTTTAAATCGGCATCGGTTTGTAGTAGCAACAAAGAGGGAGAACCGCAAACGGCCATCGACCATTGAGGATAAATAAATTATCAGCTAGGCATACAATGGACTCTTTGATAGCCATGAAAATAAATGATCCATCAATAAACAAAATAGGCGAACGAGAGCACTCTCGAGTGCACAAAGAAAATCGTAGAAGCATACGTACAATATGATAGTCTCCCAAATGTCAAGGGCAGGGAACCAGTAGACTGTTTTGTTCTGCCTGCATATCCTGATGGAGGGATTAGGGAAGGCTGAGTAAAGGGCAGAATTTAGCATGAGTGGGGATCTGGAGGGGAGGAGAGAAAGGTAGGGAGGGCTCGGGCAGAGGCAACAGGGAGTGAGGGTGGCGATGTCCTTGTCAGATTGGGTAGCAGGTGCACACATGTTCACACACACACACACACACACACACACACACACACACACACAGTCGAATGTTATACAATAAAAACCAGCAACATGCCAACAAGGTGGCAAGAACACATCTTAATAAATGTGCTACCAATGGCAAGACTCACGAAGTTAGAAACTTCATGACGTCTTGGCCCACGTGGCCCAGACAGCGACGGCCCAAGGCGACCACACTAACTTTACCTCCCACTCCCCGATGAGGATAGCTTATTTCCTCACCAGCCCAGGGGCTAGATGTCAGCCTCTCACGGCGGAAGACCACGGAAATAAAGCGACATTTCCATCACATCCAAGGGACGTGACAGCAACAGGAGTTAAGGATATTCGATGCTGAGCGTGCTCACACTGTAAAGTTTTTCCACGGTGAAGTCACTTACCTTCCCCTTCCTAGAGATTTTCCTCTGTGCGGGGAAAATCACACGTAAGGAGTGCGGGCTTATTTTGGAGTGAGCACAGAGCATCTACATGAATTATTTGGAATTTTTCTGCACAGGAGATTTGCTTTCCTGCCCTGTTTATTTGTTTATTCAGTCGGTTGTTGCAATACTTTATTAGTTTATATCAGTAATATATATTAATTGCTGTATTAATATATTATT
>NW_006433374.1:1344333-1388315 GCF_000325575.1 Pteropus alecto | reverse complement strand
TATTATATTATATTATGAAATTTATTATATCTACATGGACTGACCGCATATAATTTAAATACTTAAAACTTTAGAGTAAGCCCTGTGTACTCCATTCCTATCAAAAATATGTGCCACGTGCCTTTTGGTCTTAATCTTTCAAAAAAATCCCCAACTATTATATCGGTAGATTGTTCCGCCTGGTATTTGTTGGGTTTCTGGGTTGGTTACTTTTAACTATAATAAGCTCATGAGGGCATGTGATTGAAATAATCTCATTCTATATACAGAGAGCATGTTTCGTTAGGAGCAAATTCCTTCCTCCTTCTTCCATGGTTTTCAACGTGCAAGTTTACAAGTTTCTAACTTCATAAAAATCCTCTCTGGATACTGCAAAGCAATTTTGAAAATTGAGCGTGTGAACTCGACCCTGTGTTCCTGCGAAGATTTGGGTTTTGATGAATGAACAATAATACGGAGGCATTTGCATCCGCCCCGTGTTCATCTAAAATTATTAAAACTTAAATTTGCACACGGCCTTTACAACGCCCCCTCTAAATGCGGTTAGGGATGTGGCTGAAATGAAATATTTCCCCAGCATGGATTGGAGATAATGGTTTTTGTTTAAAAGTCTGCAGCTGGGGGAGATGGCCCAGACTCCCTGAGCAATTAAGCCATTAGAGAAATGAAAAACAGCTCCGACTCACTATACGTTTAACGTCCATACTTGGAGAAGTCTTGCAAACGGTTATTTTTGTATCCGAGGTATGCATTTTTAAAGGCTAATACCCTAGGAACGAAATCTGTGTGCCAACTCCGCTGACAGACAGAGATAAATGACCGTGTTTACGAAGTTCAGTAATCGCTATGTTCTAAACTAGCCAGCTCCCCTAAGACCAATAGGAGCGAGACACTGCCTTTTGGTAAAAAGTCTCTGGCAGAAATACGTTTTTAATAACGCAACCCTAAGTGTTCGGTCTGATCCTCAGGACTGCGGCGTTTCTGTCATAAAGACAGCATGACCACTGCGGGGCCCAGAGCTAGCGGAAACTCAAGAGCACTTGCTGGCAGCACAGCCTGGCGACACACTCGTCGGCCCACGAGCATCGGTCCCGTCGGCATCCCGAGGGCCCCAGTCCTTCCCCTGCAACGACAGTGCGTCACTGATCTTTGCCTTCTCTTCAGCCTCTCGTGCAAACGGCCTGAACGTCAATATCGCACTGGGGGCTGTTTTGTGCAAATATGCACAAAAGCAATGTGTTGCATATTTTGCATATTGTTGCATATTGTTTTGCAAAAGCAACGTGTTGCATATTTTGCCTACTTTGCACATTTGCACAACCTCGAGACCGAGGTGAGGAAGCTGCATCCCATTTCAATCTTCTCCACTTGAAAAGGGGCTCGTTCTACACGCAGACGAGCAGAGAAGACACGTCTTCTTGGTCTGTCTAGGATAGACTCTTCTCAGCTCGCTGAGAGTGGGAGAGACAGCCACACACTCAGGGCACGGCGGTTTCTCCTGCGGACTCGTTCGAGCGGCTCGGTCTCCTGGGTCAACGGCCGGACTTTCACGTCTCCACTGTCCCCCCTTCTCTGCTGCAGAGGGAGCTGAGCGTCTGCCTCCTGTAAGGGGCTCGATCTGTCCTATGTGCCCTGCAATCCATGGTCCTGACTGTGTGTCCTGGACGTGGCCAACTCCCCTTTCTGTCCCAGCCTCCACTGACACCCAGCCTGTCAGCACCTTACATCTCGTCACTAAAGTGTACGTCAAATTCCAGATCCCCTACCTGCCACAGGAGGGCTCGAGCGAGTCACACGCCTGGCCGTAGACCCATCAAGACACATCCCGGGATAGTACCCCCCATCTGTCCCCAAACCACGTGAGACCAGACGCCCCTGCAAGACGTGGCTTTCTCCGAGAGCCTGCCGTGTCCCCAGCAGAGACTGGAGAGAGAGGCTCTAGCATTCTAGGGAATTTTCATACGATTTCAAAGTTTATGTAGCTCTGGCCTAAAACAGTCGGCGGGCAACGAGGACCGTGCTTTCTGATCACGATGCTCTGTCCCCGGGTCCCTGCTCCTGCCCACAGGCAGCCGGGACAGGAGGGGCCAACTCCCCATTTCACTTTCTGTGTGGCACTGGCTTCCACGTCAACGTGGCACCAGGAAGCCAACTCAGCCCTAAGGGCGGCTATCGACGGAATTTGTGTTCCCCGCATAATCCACATGTTGAAACATTTCCCCCAGTGCAGTGGCCTTAGGAGGATGGTCCTTTGGCACATGAAGGGGCCATGAGGGCAGAGCCTCAGAGTGGGATTAGTGTCCTTATGAAACAGACCCCAGAAAGCTCCTCCACGGCCTCTGCCACGTGAGACAGCGAGCAGGTGGCCGTCTGTGAAGCAGGGGGCAGACACCGCACACATCAGCGACTGATCTTGGCCTTCCAGCCTCCACAACTGTGAGAAATGAACTTTGTCCGTCTGGGGGATTCTCGTACGCATTCCAGAAGGACTAGGAGGGGGCAGGGAGGGGGGAGCCTCGTGACGCCAGAGAAGAAGCATCGTTTGGCCAGGCATCACTATCATCATTTATTATTCAAGCGACGTGGGAACCAGACATGAATGAAAACAACATCCTCATGCCTCATGTTTTACCGAAAAAGAATGCTCGGAGACGGCTCAGGTGGCAGAACGCACCTGCGGTTTCTACTGAAATTCCTGTTCGTCCCTCCTCGACCCCGTTTCTTTTAGATTGCACGACCGAGCCCCGTCACGGCGACGTGTACCGCCTGGAGTGGGAAGATGATGCTCCATGCGGTTCCTGCCGAAGAAACGATCCCCAACGAAGAGACCGCAACCCGCATTATAGCTCCGCCGAGGTCCAGTCTGCGACGCAGGACGGAGCTGAGAAGCTGATTCTCCGGCTCCGTTTTCAGGCCCCTGGCGACTCCTCCGTTTTGATCACCTGCAGAATCTCAATTCAGGGGCTGCCGGGCACAGTGTTTTATCTAGAAGGATCACTAACAGAATTCGAGCCACTTCCCAAGTCAGCCCAATGTGACAGTCTGATAAAAAGAAACAGGAAAGAAGAAGCCACCCCAAGAGAAGGCGAGGGATCCCCAGCCCGTCAAGCCGAGGAGCGGCAGGCCGAGGTCGGGCGACGCCGGCCGCAGGGATGGGCCGCAAATCGTGTCTGGACCGACGCGAGCCTCCAACCGGCCACCGGCGCCGTCCGCTCCCTGTGATGGATGACTCCTCTCGGTGGCACCACGTGTACAGACGTGAGGAGAGGAAGCCGAACCCGGCCGTCTCACCCCAACGACGATGGAGGCTCTGCGTCCTCTGTCCTCTCTGGAGAAGAGGGACAAGCTCGGGGTCCCAGAGCAACTTACGAAATCGGGGAGGGCGACTCCGCGGGAAAGCAAAGGGTCGCTGCCCGCGGGAAAACACGCGTGGGACTCACGTGCAAGGCTGGAGGTGGGGGATGGAGGTGGGCAGGAAATTGCAACAGAGGCAAAGCCACCGGATGGACAGGTGTCACTGCAGAGTGAGGACGAGGGCGGGGCTCAGGCCCCCGAGGGAGCGGCAGGGGACGATGTGCCAGCTGTGTGGCCAGGGGCACCTGAGTCTCTCCCGGCCTCGATTTCCTCACAGGCAAACTGAGGACAGACATAGTGGCTTTCGGCATCGCCAGCAGGTGACAGGCCAGCTCGTCCCAGAACCACTACAGTAAGGACGGCGCTGCTGTCAGGGCAGGTCACCCTTACGTGCTCCTTCTTTGCTTCAAACTGGACCTTCCTCGCGCTCATTAACTAATTGCTTTATCCCCCCATGGTGGAGAAGCCCAAGCTTGGTCTCACCCAGTCGTGGCTGTGTGTACGCAGATCTACTTCCTACGCTTTTTCAAACAACGTGGGTTGATTTCCAGCTGTCATTTACCAGCCGTGTGACACCTTAGACACTTGAAGTCCTCAGAGTCTGTTTTCTCAGCTCTATAGAGGGAGTGTGTCTCAGCGTTTCATGAAAATTCGTAGGTATGTGTACCTGCGTGCATGCGTGCATGACCACAGAGAGACGTGTGTGCATGTATGTTTGTATATATGTGTGTGCGCACCCACGCATGCATACGCACACGCACCCATGCATACACGCACACGTGTGTGTTTACATTGTTTTCAGTTAACATTAATTCACTTCATGTTCTGCTGTCACGTTTCCAGCAAGCCGGACTCTCCCGTGCTCGCTCACAGGAAGTGGCCTTCCGTGCCCATCTCTGTGGCGAAGGCCCCTCATGACCTCTTTATCCGGGACACATTTCTCATGCTTCCTCCCGCACGCTGACCTGGGGCCACGCTCCCGTGACATCACATCGCCCAGCTCCCGTGGGGCGCTCTGTGCGTGCCGTCTCACGCTCACGGACTTATGTAACGCGTAAGGCAGGGTCTGGCGTCCACACCTGCCCGCACGTCTGGAATGGCATCCTCCGCCACGGCTGTGTTCCAAGCTCAAGTCACACCCCCTCCCCCACGGGGACACGGGCATGCCCATCTTCGGGTTGATATGTTTGCTCTGTCAGTTACCACCTGTGTTTTGGTATCCCCGTGGCTAAGGCCACACTGTGTATCCATCTCTATGTCCTGTGTTGTTTTTTTCTGAGAAGAACAGAGTGTGCCCTGCACGGCCCTCAGCGCCCCACAACCTGTCCGGGCCACAGAGAGAAGCTGTCTCCTGCGACATTTCCTCCTGCATACACCCTGCCGGCTCGTGAAGAAAGAATGAGGCCGTGTGCACAGACAGCCCCCGGTGACACGACTGGATTCTTGGTGACATGCATGTGCCAGCAGCAGCCGAGCTTCCGGCTCCAGCCAGAAAGGCCGACCACTGTGACACGAGGGGGTGAGTGCGTGAGTGCGTGTCTGCATGCGTGTGCGCGAGTGTGTAGGATCTGAGCCACAGCACACCCTCATTCCTGTGCTCAGTGCGGTTGCTGCGTTTGGAACTTACGACACCCTTTCGGGGAAAAAAAAACCGAGCAGGAAAGGAACTGTGAAGCTGGTCGTCTTTCCTCTGTTTCAGATGACCCACGTGGGAACGGCGTCACGGAACAGTTCACGTGAAATGTTTCTCTTTCCAGGACGATGACGACAAGGACGAGTCGTCCTAAGGAAGGACGTGCTGTAGATGGAACACGTTTTGCGAGACTAATGGGCCTCCTTGGCTACGTAAATGCCAGGGCAGGGCATGGAGCCTCTGCTTGGTGAGAGCGATCTAATCGTGTGGGCCTTGTCCTGTAGCACACACCGATTTAGGTGGCAGAAACCTGCGCATTCGATAGAGGGTGACAACGCTCACTGAGTCCCCGGCATGGCCATATTTCTCTTTTCTTAGACCTGCATCTTTAGCTCATCACTCTTACTTTTAAAAAGGTCGTTTTAAGAAGATGTTCTACATCTCGCGATTGGATGCTTGGGTTAGGTTCTTCTGCTCTGCTTTGGCTTTCTGTAGCAGGTGTAACTGCTGTGACAGTCCTTCTCAAACATTAGTCCTTGGAGCAGGGGTAGTGGCATCAGCCTTGAGTCCGTGCTAAGTGCAGATGACCATCCTCCTCCCCCAATGCCCCCCCTTGGGAAGCTGAATTTTAACAAAGGACCCAGGTGCTTTGCCTGCATCTTACAGTTTGAGACGCAGCAAGGCCATCGTGTTTGGAACATTTAGTCCGGCAGTTCTCAGATTTGGCCATGCATTAAAATCACGTTAGGAGATTTAATAAGAGATGTGGATGTAGTTGGCCTTGGGAGACACTGGGGCTTTTTAAAAGCTCTCCTCTTCTGGGCCAATGTGTTGCCAAGATTAAGAACCACTGTTTTCATTAGTATTCAGAAGAAAAAAAACAGCAACCTAGGCTTTGCAAAGTATAAATATAAAAAATTACACGTATGTATATATTATACATATACACTATATGTTTGTATACATGGATATGTTTACGTGTGTATATATGTATATATACCCACATGTTGTATACACACACACACACCCACACACACACCCACACACATATGATTTTTTGCAGGGAACCAAAAAACTGACCATGGATGGTTAAAAATCAGATACAACCAGTGTGAAACTACTACATGGACTGAGTGAATTTGAAAGTCTTTGCAAAGAGAACACAGACACTTATGATGGACAGGCTTCTAAATTCTAAGAATTCTTACTCAGAGTGCTGTACAAGCAGATCGTGCTCAGTCGCTAAAGATGCTGAGACCGCACACGCCACACAGCGTGGAGGGTCTGAGATTCTGCCTCCTTCCTAGTCCACGAGATAAGACGTAAGACTCGGAGTCAAAGCTGAAGGACAGACTGTCACTCGTGACGACATATAAGCATGTCTCATCAGTCCCATCCCTGCCCACACCCCGCAGGGTGAAGCAGACGGGCTCAGGTGGGCGGATGCCGACATGCGCTGTGCATTAGGGTTTCTGCGCTGCCAGCACCTGTGACCTTTATAACGGGCAGTTGCCCTTCTTCCTCCCTGTGCTCTGGACGAAGGCTCTAGTCCGCCTTTCCCAAGCTGTGTGCTGTGCAGACATCTTCAGAAGGATGGTCTGCAACCAACTGCAGACGGCATCTCAGCCACGAGGCACACGGCGACCCCACAAGGACCTCAAAAGACGTTCGTTAATGACGGCGACCGCACCGCTCCTGGCGGCTGCAGCACCAAGGTTCACCTCGCCGGACGTTGTCCCCCTTCCAACTTCAGTGACAAACTCGGGGGGACACTCAAATTTATCTCATTAAATCACTTTTTACAGAAGTTTTGTTTCAAATCAAATCGTTAAAGAAAAGTATAACTTTCTCACCGACTTTGTCAAGAGCATGCTATAAATATTCAAAATAGATTTCGACTGAGATGTTGCAATCACTGCTAAAATACTAATTGTAAAATTGCAGTTGACCGGAGACCAGAACGTGCCATGATATCGAAAATCAGTGTGGTGGCTTTATCATCCCAATGACCCCCCCCAAAAAAAATAGCCTCCAAAAGTTATAAAGGATTAGGATTGCCGGATTTAAAAAGTAATTTCAATTGGTAAGGTCATCTAAATGTAATGACAATAAAAAGTTCACAGAGAAAAAAATTTCACAGCTTAAATGAACGAAAAAGGAGTTATACAAATATACTTTCATTTCTCACACCTAGGAAACCATCTTTTTGTATTTTTCTTTATAGCGGATCGAGAAATAATTAGTTAAGAGAAGAGAACAGCTCATCCTTGTTTTAAATCACACTGTCTCTACGTCGTCCTGGAGTTTTCAACGTGTACAGGGAATGATAGAAACACAGACACATTTTTATCCATTATCTAACTAGGAAAACAAGTAGCTAAAAATGTGCACGATCTCACTTTCAATTTTATGCTTTGTGTTTCGGTCACATCTCCTTATGCATCCACTCATTTTACAGCTGCAATCTCGCCGTGAATAGAAGTTTGGGTTCTGTCTTTGTCATATAATTGGCCCATTTTCGATGTTGGTATACAAATTGTGAGATTCTCATTTTGATGGCCCTGTGATATTCCTATCAGTTTACAAAACACCATTTGATTCATTTATCTACTAACCCTTGAGTTGCTTTTAATTCTCTTTTGCCTTCTATTCAATTATTTCCAAGTATACAACTTTGAAAACAATACTACAGAGTAAAGTAGCTATTCTTTTTTATGCTTCTTTGAAGATATTTATCAAATGGCCATTCAGAAGAGTTGGCCTGAAAAAGAATGTATGATTACAGAATTTTCACTATAAACTTAATGGCATGGTGTAGTATCAGTAATTTAGACCCTCACCCCTCAAATTTATTGAAGTAAAACAGTCATTGTTTATTATTATTATTATCATCATCATCATCATTATTATTATTAGCTGGGTATAGCTGGTTGCCCAAAGAAAAACGCTCTCAGGCTAACACAGAAATTACTGATTCGCTCTTGGACCACAGCTGGAGACAGAAGAAAATCGGTAAAGCAGGACCAGGAAGGAAAGAGGCAGAAAGCGGGGGGCTGACAGCTCTGCAGGACTCGAGCAGAAGGGGGTTCCTGTGTCCTATATGCCTTTTCGTCCACCCAGCTTTGCTCACCTATCTTCCCCTTGCCACCTTCCAACAAGAACCAACAGGACCTCTGAAGTCCTTGACGGCTACATAAACTGCAAGAGGAAATCCAACTAGCTCTTGACCTGGCGATGGATTCTGCCCACACGCCTGCCCCAGGCCGGCTCCCCCGATCCCAGCTCCGTCCAGTGGGACTCGGCCGTATGGCGCCTTCTCAGAGAAGAGGGGGCAGTGCTTCCGCAACCCGACATGCAAAGGACACCTTTGGGTCTTTGGCAAAATGCAAAGTCTGACGCCGGAGGTCTGAGGGTTTGCATCTCTAACAAGCTCCCAGGTGACAACGTAGTTCCCGACACATGGACCAGACTTTGGTCCACAAAGGAACAGAGCCTTGATTCTCAAATGCTCCTGCAAACGCAAATCACCTGGCTCGCTTTAAATACAAATGCAAAAACCTGCACACTGAGAGTTCCAAAATGCAAAGTAAATAATAAACAATGACTGTTTTACTTCAATGCAAAAACCTGCACACTGAGAGTTCTGGTGGTTGTCACCGAGGCCGGTTCTGCATCAGAAACGCAGAAGCCAGGGATGCTGCTAACATCCTGCGGGGCACAGAACAGCCCCCCCAAGAAAGCAGTATCCAGCCCTTGTCAGTGGCGCTGAGGTCGAGAAACCCCGGAGGAGATCATTACTCTAAACCACGCCCCAAACGTCTGCTGTTTATTATCATACCATGCAATGAACTCTGCAGTACTTCACTGAAGAATCCCCTATTAGCTCATGTCGAAACGTGCATTGGACACTTAGTGTTGACAACTGGCTTTGCCTAATAGCAACACGGGATAGCAAATAGCCAGCTCTGTACTTACTTCTAGGATTAGATGCCTATGACAGCAAAAGCCATCTCCCCCGACACCTCCCCGCCCCCCAAAAATTGGCCAAGTTTCTAGTGCCGCTCCATGAGACTCCTCTTTAATTCCAGCCGTGAATTTCTGCAAGGCAGGTTTTTGCGCATGAATCACTGCTCCTCGGTGTTTTCAATATCAGACTCCTCAGACAGGCTTAACAAGTTATTCTTTGCATAGTGCAGTGTAGCTAAGTGCTTTATAAATGGTGTGTTTTATGACCTACTTGAGACATAAACTATCCTACATCTGCAGGATGAAAGCGGCGGGTGGCTGGCAGCACCAAATCATCCGGGAGAATCTTAGCACGCGGCAGAAGGTCGCAGCCGACGCTACCTGGAGAAACACCATGGAAGGCTTTTTGTAAATCTTACTCCACTCAGCGGCTTATTTTTCATTCTCTATTATTTCCGTCATAGCTCTGCAAAAAATTCTTCGCACAAGGGGAAAAAAAAATGAACCTCGTGGGCATCTTTCCTGAAGCACAGACACCAGATATACGTGTAAAACAATCGAAAAGAAAGTGTTATTTGTCGTGGAGAACTATAGAACGTACACATCCAAAGATGGGGACATAATAATTATTGGGGAGTCTCATTAATGTCCTGTGTTAGAATTTCATAAAAGAGCCTCAGTGATGATTCAGACTTGGAGCTCTAATGGAATAAGACGTGGCTATACTAGAGACCATTGACTTTTGAGCCATGAGTGTATTATATATGTGTATGCGTGTGTTTACACACGTGCGTGCACACACACACACACACACACACCCTGCAGAATGGATTTCCCAATGCAGAGGTCACGGGTAGAATTTCTTAAAAACAAATATGTTTTTAAGAGTAGTTCAGGAGTAGAGGATGTCACAAACAGGAAGTCTGCCTTTGCGACAGTCACCCCCAATAGCTGAACTGATCAATCCATAATCGACACCGATGCTAAATATTCACAAGTCTTGCACGGGACGTGACAGAGACTCACGCCACAACTGAGGATGTTCAAATACATTTAGACACAGTCGGTGCACTAAACAGATCCAGACTTGGAAGTCTCTTCCATTGTTTTTCTGCTGAAGAAATCAATGATATGGTGTATTTCATGTTTTCTGGTTAAAAAAAAAAAGGAGTCGAGAGGGTCAGCTGCATCCCCGCTCTATGCAGAAGGCACACCGTCAGGACTGGAACTCGAGTCTGAACCCGAAACCTGGGGTCATGCAGCGTGCCCTGCCACCTCATGTCACTGAGGACCTGCCACCTCATGTCACTGAGGACCTGCTACCTCATATCATTGAGGATACCCCTCACTTTTCCCCAGGACATCGGTGGTAACCACATGCTAACGCACAAAACGCTGGGAAACATAAAATAGTCTTGATCGTTTCCGCCGGCGTGTGGATCATGGAGGTTGATGAGATAAGAGAGAATGGCCAACAAGGATGAGGGAGGTCACAGAGAGGGTGGAATGAGCTAAACCACAGCCAGCTCTCTCATGGGGGGGCTGCGGTCCTTGTCCCCACACTTGGACTTGTGACTCTGCTCGGTGATCCGACGGCATCACCCCTGGGGCGGTGCGATGGGACGTCCTGCCCGCTTTCGGAACGATGCAGCCCTTTACGACTGTTTTAATCACGTGACCGTGCTGAGTATGTCACCAGCACTAACAGGCACGTGAAGCAGTGTCACGAGCTGGAGCGACTCGCCCACAGGACCAGACACAGACTCACAGCCTGTGCGGCTGGGGTCGGGGTAGGAAGGGGTCGGTGTTCTGGAGGTGATGAGGGAACCCCAGTCAGATGTGGCCTTGACCTTCACTGGCTCTGGGACCTTGGCCAAGCCCTGGAAACACTGCCATCCGCACCATGCCACTGTGTGACTTCTCGGCAGAACCCTGTGTGACAAAGCATTCCCTTACATGGCCTGATCTTTCTCAGTCTTGGTCGGTCAAATCACTGCCATCCACGGCATCATTTCAGTTCATGCAGGAGCTGCACAGGTTGGAGCTGTGTGACTTGAGAAGTTATTTTCTGTTCATGATTACCAAATAAATGACTACTTCATTATGGTTGAATTTAACAGGATACCTTTATGTCACATTAATAAAGTCTGTGTGTACATGGGTCTGTTTATTTGGGACACTATTTGGAGTCATTGTTTAGCTGAAAAGGATTCTTTTAAATAAAGTCGTTTGCTTGCCATATGTGTTTCAAAGGGCTTTCAAGATCTTTATTTCTCGAAAGTTACCTGGGGAGAGCTGAACAGGTGGCCTTTATTGAAACAGAGACATCAGCCCTTGACAGGCCGCAACCTCCAGCTCTGCAGACTTGGCCTCGTCTCACACGTCGCAAAAGACCAGCAGCCTACAGGTGAGTCCAGGGCATCCGGATGAGGTAGAGGATGCACAAGGGGACATTAGAGTGTGGGCCATCATGGGAGCATGGCGAGAGAGACGTGTGTGCCTGGAAGGTCTCAGCGGAGGACACTCGACCGGCTGGCAGAGGGGGAAAGTGAACGCACCAAGATGAACGGGAAGATGCAAGCACGCGTGGCAAAGACCCAGGAGCCCAAGGCCCTCGCACCCTTCCGGAAGCGGGGTGGCCGGTGTCAGCCTCCACAGCCAGGCGGCCGGCCCACACTCAGAGTGCAGACACGAGCGATGTTTGAGAAGCGTTATCTCATATGCAGCCGCAAGGCTGGACCCTACAGACAGCGGATTCCAATGCCAACGGGACACTGGGCATCTATCGGTGTCCAGGTGTTTGGGTCACCCCGTACCTCAGCACCTCTCTCATTAGTGAGATAAGCAATCAGTTACCACCTATGTTCCCCCTACCCCGAGAATTGATGCTTGTGTATACAGAGAGCAATGGGGCGGGGGGAAACCCTATGTTCTTATGATAAAAAAAAAAGACTCTGGCTCGGTGACATTACTTATTTATTTTTATAAATATTTCATATGTTGTGGGGTGATGCTGCTGTACTGTAAATAATCTCAGCCATCTTTGATTCCAGATTCAACACCGTCCCTGGCCACCACCAGATGTTTTAATAATGGCAGATGCCAGGCAGCGGCTGCCAGCCAGAGGGGAGTAAGTGGCAGAAATTAAGTAGTTGTTTTTTCAAAAAAAAAAACATGGAAATCGTGAGATTTAAGTTAAATTGAGAGCACAGTGGGAAGACAAATCCCCTTCCTGTGACAGAAATTAACACCTCATGCCATCCTCAGCTGATAATGTCCCACGGTAAAGTATTATTACAGCTAAATGTCCCCTCACGAGCTACCTGTCAAATCTCCTTCAGGAAAGAAATAGACAAATAGCATTATTGTCTTCCCTTTACATCCCCACACGTAGAATAAAAATCTCAAAATAGCTTGAAATGCCACCGCTATGCAAAACTCACACTAACAGTGGGAAACAAACCTATTTTCTAAAAATTCACCTAAGCTTTTATTAGTCCTTGGGGAAGAAAAGGCGAGAAAACGATGCTGTGTCTCGAATGCACAGTTATCTTTTTAATGAGTATACTCATTTTTTTTTTCACATTGGGCATAACTATTATAAAGTTTAGACTGGCTCCGATACGTCCCACACCACAATGCAAGTTCGCTAACTATCATATACATGTTTTAGAAGAGTTTCTCATTTTTTTCCCTTGTTCATAAGTATCTTAGGTAAACGATGCTGCTTTATAAGAATCCTTTGTTCTCAAAATAGAATTGGGGATATTCTAATCAGGAATGGGGAAAGATGGGGAAACGTCATGCGTCCGCTCCGAGCATCTCCAGGTTTGCAATAAAGCATCTTCTCAGGGTCTCGTGACACAATTTCAGCACGGACCCTGATGGGTCCATCCTCGGTCCTGATTAAGTGATGCTTATGCTCTGAGCCCACGTCGCACTTGAACGGGCAGGTGCTTCTGGGATGCCCCCGCCATCCCGGCTTCTCACGACAGGATGCGGTCAGCAGCAACCTCGCCTTTGGGCATCTTCCTTTCACGGTGTCTAGAGAAGCACGTGGCCCGTGTGTCGGTTTCACAGGAACAAAGCAGAACAAAGCAAAACTGAGCTTACCTTTAGCCCGGCATTTCAGCAGCTTCATTAAGCCCCTATCCCTACTCTTAGTTAAGTTCCAGAGAACAAAGAAAGCCCTGGTGATCTCAACCACAACGGCTGAATTTTAATTGGGTGCATTTCGCTGAGCTAATGGTTGCTTTAAAATCTGCTCAGTGCGATCCTGCTACAGAATGAAAACATTTCTTGCATACCTGCAGATAAACTGCCTGCATAAAAAAAACAAACAAACAAACAAGACGAAACCAAACAACAAAAAAAAAACCCAGCAACTCTCTTTCTAGGGAAAATATATATTTTGTTCACGAGCTGCTATGAATACACATCGCTGGCAATTTTAGCAGGGTGTCCTCTGAATTTTTCACCCTCTCAAGTTATGACCGACAGGTTTATATTATACCTTCTACTTGTCTGCTAGGAAAACATAGAACATGAGGTGGAAGGTTCAGATTCTTATCCATAATCTCAAAGAGCGAAATGAAACCGTAAATGTATTTCCAGTTGCAACAAAATCGTGGCTTCATGGAATCGAACTATCACTATCAAATCACAAAATCCGCCGTTGTTCCTCAATAGTATGTAGAAAGTTAAGTTCTACGACTCTTTTAGAATCTTTTTAAATCATTCGATTTAAGTATCATGTCATTTTCGAACTTGGAGCCTCTTAAATCTTAAATTGCTGGAATTAAAAGCAGAAAGAGGACAGAGAGAGAAACGAGAAAGATAAGCAGAAATAAGTCCACTAAACTGAAATATGCATAATGAATATTATATCAGAGGAACTTGAAAATATTGGGGTAGTTAGAATTCAGTCTATATATGGGTACACAGGTGTATATATTATCACATATACAAGCACGATATGTATATATTGTACATTATATGCATATAATATATATAAGTATTATATGCCTGTGTGTAGTGGTTCTATTGTGTACGAAGCATTATTTCACTAACTGAGTACTTTCGAGTCTGAGTTTACCAATACAATGAGCCTCTGTTTCACTCGACCCCAGATGTATGACAACGAGGCCAGCATCATTATAATTTCTCACTAGACATAGCAGTGCCACCTGGAGCTGTGCATTGGATGGACAAATAAACTACTTGTCGATGCTTCTCCTCAAAGCCGTGTCCCTCTCAGCAGTACCCTGGGTTTCCTTAGAACCCCATCGACTCCTAGACCACCTGGAGGAGGAAGTTCAGACATAGCTCACAATACAGGTGTGGGATGGATGCTCTCGGACTGGAAGCTCCTGCTCTGATCGGCTGACACACGAGGGCCTCCCTGCTACACGTCCATATTAATAACAAAACCCAATAGCTCCACACATTTATTGAGACAGGCAAAGGAAAGCACAGGGGGAAACATTCTCAACATTTGTGTCATCATGCCAGTACAAAAATGCTCCTCAACTACATTATGAAACGTGCAGGATCTACTTCAAGTGGCTCCGCCGTAAAACTTCTAAAATTGGGATCTTTAGACACAGAATAATTATTCTGCGGTAAGGGTCTTAAAATCTCGTGAGCGTAACAATGTCTAAAGTGCCACATCGCCAACCACGTGACTGAGAATGAGAACATCCAGGCAAAATGAAGTCCTGCAGAAATCACGCGTGCCAAATTGTCACCTGGGTCTTATCCTTCATTTCACGTTTTTTAGATGCCAATTACCTGGTTTTCACACCTTGGTTTCCCTTTCTAAATACGATCCTATTTCCATTTAAATATACCCACAAGATGAACTCGAATGTATTTGAAACGTCTACCTTATTATTTTTAATAGAAATAATCAAGCGTGGCTTAAGTCAAATCTTTTAAAAAAATATTTTTCAAGTACAGTTGACGTTCAATATTATATTAGTTTCAGGTGTACGGCATAGTGGTTAGACGTTCATATAAGTTATGAAGTGACCCCCCCCGATAAGTCTAGTCCCCGCCTGGCACCACACGTGCTTAGTACACTATTATCGACTACCTTCCCTGTGCTATGCTTCACATCTCCATGACTATTCTGTAACTATGTAAGTGAATTCACGTTTATCTTTCATGTCTGACTTATTTTACTTCATTTAATACCTTCTAGGTCCATCCATGTTGTTGCAGATGGTAGGGTTTCATTCTTTTTTGTGGCTCATATGGAAGTTTATTCCAAAATCAAGACTAGAACTACCTTACGACCCAGCATTTCCAGTTCTGGGCATTTATAGGATGAAATCTAAACTCGAATTCTAAAACATAGACGCACCCCTATGTTCACTGCAGCATTATTTGCAAGAGCCAAGATATGGAAGCAACCTAACTGTCCATCGATAGATGACTGGATAGAGAGGATGTGGTACATATCCACAATGGAATATTACTCAGCCATAAAAAAGTGAAATCTCTTATGGATGCTTCTTTTAATGAGTTTTTATGACAAGACCAAAGATCTGGAACGTGAATTAAGAAACTTATTCTTCGCAGTAGGAAATCCCAGAGATCCAAATGATCACCAGATTTGCTACTTTACAGCTACAGTTATGATCAACGTGCTTATGACGAATGCCTTTTGTGTCTTTGTATCTGAGAAAGCATATAAGTTTTGTTCCTGTTGCAAATGAAAAAGAAAAAAGAGGAAAGAAAACATTACTTATTTTAGGACGAAGGGCTTTCTGGGAAGGGCCAGCCCATCTCCAGTAGATGTCCGTGTTGCTGTAACAACCTCTGTTCTTCTCAGGGAGGGAAGAAGGTGGGAGAAACATGGCCAGGAAAATAAATGAGCTCTGTGTCTAGCTGCTGTATATAAGGCAGATAAGGTAGACAAACGTGAGCTCTAAAACAATTATCGAAATCTGCCGACCTCATTTGTAGCGACTTTGACTCCCTATTTGGGGTTTGGTAGCCTTTAAAAAAGAGAGTGTTCTAGAATACTTCATGCTACTTTACTACCCACTTTAACTTCTTCTATTCCTAAACCTTAATGGTTTTTCTCCACATCTCGAATGTGTCCCAGTGTTATTTCGTGGGAGCCTTAAATTGCATGAGAAATGTTCACATTAATGATATTCAAAATTAAATTGATTTGTCAGGGTTCAGTGGAGCCGTGAAATGAGTCTAGTGATTTGGACTCTCTCCCCCGCTGGGATATTTTAATGATGATGTAAAATACTCCTAATTTCAAGATATAATAGCTATACTGTATTTTAAACGACTCCCATCTTTTTTTTGCAACAGGTAAATAGAATAATAATTTCTGCTTAATATGGAGTCCAGTATGTAGTATTACGCAAAACGGAACATTCATTGCAGCCCATTAAAAAGTGTCTCCCATGTGAATTATTCCTGCTTATTGTTACAGACCAGCCAGCTCTGGTTTCTTACACAATTACCGCGTCTCAAAACACACAGACTGGGGAGTCTTAAATGCTATCGATGACACCCATCTAAAACAGAGGTGTAAATAACCTGTCATTTCAACAAGCCTTAGCCAAGGAACACACTTAATGACAAGGGAGCATCTGCGAAGATGAGAAATAAATGGTCAGACCTTTCTCGAGAGTGACAATGATCTAAATATAGTTCCTTCACATTTATTGTCTAACATTCTTGAGTCAGCTAGTCAGAGAAAACAATTAGGCACAGCCAAGCAAAAGAAAGAAATCTGCGAGCTAACAAGCAACAATGGCATATTATAATGAAAGGCAAATTCCAACCGATGATAATGTTTCGTACTGAAAAATAAGAAAAACATTTGAAATGTGACTTTTAAATGTCTGATTTCATTACTTGTTGTCTAGTTGTAATCGTCAATATTATAAATGTACGCATCAAAATATTCTACCTCTTATAAAAACAAAATGGTAAAATACCTGTGTTAAAGAAGTAGCCACCTTTTACAATTTGCTTTTCTCATTTATGAAAACCTCTGAATTAACAGTGTGCTTGTTTAGAGCCGTCTGATTTGATTGGCAAAAGTCCCTTAGGTCTTTTTAAACCCCTGACACTGTTCGTCGCTCCAAGTTCTAAGAATCCTTCTCTCCCCAGTGACAGATTTTTGCCGAAGGACCTCTTACCATGACTTATTACTGTCGTTTGTATGATTTGCATCTGGAAGAAGAGTTGAGAAGCTGCCGGTGGCTCTGATGACTCAAACATGAGCAGGCACCATTGTGAGGTTGTCTTGTTTTGCCTCATTTTGTGCCCGGTGAGCCCGAGCATGCGTGACACACAGAATCAGCCTCGTCTTCGGTGGACGGCACTGCCAGCTCCTTCCTTCATGGGCTCGTCCCCAAGAAGGTTGACTCATCTTGACCCTCTCTCGTGTTCATTTTGCACACTTTTGTTTCCCACACGTAGATGGATCCATTTCATGGAAGAATTTGGCAGACGACCTCATCCGTATGTGATGGCATCTATGGACTAGCTTACACTCACCGTGCGACGAGTAAGTTTGTTACAGGAAGAAAAGATTTCCATATACTGTTAAGCGAACGTGACACACATCTGTCGCTCTGAAACGCCTTTCTTCCGAAGGTCATTTGGGTATTCCTTGGTGTCCAGGATTCATCTAAACAGAAGCACTTGGGTCCCTGTCGAGGTTCGTAGCTGACCCCTTCGCCATGTTCTCCGATCTCCAGCACGTAGTGGAAGTCACCAGCACGGCTCCTGTGACTTATAGATGGTCCGTCAGGACTAAACGTATCACTCAACACCAGCGGCTGTTCCACGGTGGTTCCCAGTGTAATTACATCTCGCTTCCTTTTGTGGTTTCCACATCTTTTCCTCTTTATTCGGCCTCCAGGCCATGACGAGCACATTGGTTTTACTTCCCTTTTTATGTATTGCTACACTCGTGTTAATTGAATTTCTACTATGTCAAGGATACGCTTCATACTGGCCATAATGAAGCGAGCAAGTGATAATAGGATATCTGTCTGCCAAGACTCTCTGACTACCTGGGAAACTGAATTAATAATCAAATAATAGTAATAGCATCACGAATAACAGTAACGGGACTTATCGAATATTTCTTAATTGGTAGACATGGTGAAAGGCATTAGGAATATAATTATGAAAAAAAATGACAATGGTTTTGGAAAATTGTCTGAATATAAACGGTACTTATATTAATCGATGCTCTTTCTCGAATAGTATTCTATGTAGAATGCTCACACTTGGCATGCTTTTATGTCTTTCGTATCTCTGCCTCCCGGTGACTTTCGCCGGTGAGGTCTAGATCTGCCGTCTGGAACTCAAGAGAGTTCATTTGTTCACCTCCACTGTCCGCCTTTCAAATACTTCAACAGCTGGATCGTGGCTTTTCTCTTCTAGCTGAATCATCACCTGTTGCAACGTTCCCCAAATCACAGTTCCTAACAAACCGGATGAGACTTTCCTCGATATGACCTCTTCATTCACGATTATTTCCAAGCCACGGGGCAAACCCAGGAACAGGAAACTCCAGAAAGGATCCGGCGAAGAGGAATAACGTGGCTTTTGCACATCCAGAAATGACCGACTCGCCGATGTCCTGTGACGCCCACGCCACCATGGGCATGACCATGACCTTCTTCTGCCAGGTGCGTTTTGAGAGCCCTGGGTCTCACTTGCCCTTTCCACGGGGGTGAGCCCAGCGCAGAACCGGACGAGCCGGACACCGAGGTCCTGCGACCCGTGGGCGGCAAAGTGGTCACTTTTTTTTCACCCACATACCTGTGCTCAGCCAGTAGCATACTCTAGAAAGAAAACATGAGCTGGAGACTTGGGACCTTCCCTCTGTAATTTTAATTTCTGTTTGTCAACCTGAGTTAAGGCAACGATTTGAAAGGGGAATTCCTCTGTCATCTGGCAGGCACTGATTCATCACTCTTATATTTCACTGCATCTCTGGAAATCACAGAGAATCCAAGCGAAATCCGCGTCTTTGGCACACGCGTTGCTACACCCTGTCCAGTCCTTCACTCTGCAAGGCACGGCGAGGGAGGTAATAAACAGGTGTCTCTTTTCCACATCCTGGGTCATGGAGGTGGTTCTTTTATCTACTTGAAGGTCTACTCGGCCCTGAGTGTCCTAGGCTGTGCAGGGCTGTCTGATCTGACCCAAGCCGTATCAGTCTGGGGCGAGACGTTGTGTTTTATGGGGTCCTAGGGGTTCACTTTCTCTAAGGACATCTGCTTCAATCCAAGATGCACACTTTGTTCCTCATAGAGCCACTGCCCAAGTAGCTTTTCGACAGATTTCTCAGCTAGGGGCAGTCTGTACAGCATCAGCCTTTTGGCCCCGTAACCTGCGAGGCGTGCACTCTGCTCTCATGTGCCCAATTAGCATACACATCAGGAACTCCGGTAAATTTCTACCACAACGCTAGAGACGGAGAGAGAGAGACTGACTGGATTATACACTTTTCTTTTTACTCAAGATACTGTGTTAGTTTGACTTCATCAGCATATTTCAACCTACTGAGACAGGGCCACTTAATGCAGCCTTGTTTATGCTACACACCTGTACACACTTCCCTCTCAACGTTCAGGAGAACAAGGATTCAGAAAGGTCAAGGTCTGTTACTGTGACTCTGAGGGTGCAAACGGTGACTTTGACGTTTGCCTGAACTGCTGTGTCTGAAGTCTGAAAGGTCGTTGTTCAGCTTCCATGTCAGAGACGGTGAAATAACACCTTGTTTTCTCAGAAAGAAAAAAAAAATGGATTGAGATTTCGTGAAATAATTTCCACTTCAGTGTATGGTTCTCCTTAAAATGTCACAAAGTAGAGAGATTGGGAGACAGCGTACCAAAGCATTTACGCTCTGAGATTTCTACATTGTTTCGTGTCTTTGCTTGCATATATTGTCGACATTTTCCTCAACGTGTGATTTTTCTCACTGGAATCGTCATTTACAACATGCTCAGGTTGATGACTTGACGGTTCCCAAACTCGTCATGTGAGTCCCCAGATCATTAAGGATTTGGGATCAGCAGCAACGTCGCTTGCACCGTCCGTTGGTCTTGCTCCGGCTCACGCGGCTGTCGAGTTAAACTGCTCCGGGCGAGTTCTTCTCCTAAGACGGTTCCGAAAGCGCTTCCTCGGCTCCCCTGGGCGTGGGTCACTTAGGATGAAATTTTTTTAAAAAACGAATCTCTCCCATTTTCAAAAGGAGGCAACTCGATGTGACAAATATTGTGATTCATGACTTTTCTGCATAGCTCATGAAAATTCTACTCTAATTTTGTTCTCAATACACAGCTGCTCCAAGTTATTAGCTTTATAAGAGCAGTAAGCAGTCTTAATAATAATAACTATAATTTGTTGAACAGTAAAATCTCTGGCAGGTGCGTGGCCGAACAGTCTGCATGTACCTTTCGATCTAATTCTCTAAGCCACTCACTTTTGGAAGTGGTACTGATAGCCTCATTTTTTTTCCATGAGAAAACTTGCGCTTAGAGAATTGAAGAACTTATGCACATTCCCCAAACCGATCAACCATCGTGCCAGGATTTGAACTCAGGGTTCCTTCACCCCAAAGTCATGCATGCTGCAGTGACATTTGATTCTACAGCCAACGTCCTGTATCTGCTGGCGAGCATGTAAATTTCATAGACACAGGTTCTGTATTGATTTTGATGACTCGGTCAGTTTCTTTAGTGTTATTAAGAGTATTTGAAGATTTTTCGAAAGGTTTTCCTTCTTGATTCATTGATTTCACCCATAGAGCAGCAGGATAAACTAATTCCAGCATGCCCCGAAAGTGATAACTTGTGGACTCACTTTTCACCCTGGGACACAGCAGTTAATATATTACTAACGTATAATAACTTCGGTTTATTAATTTAACCAAAAACGGATTGATCGCATGCCCACGTGCCATGGCAAAAAGCACCCGCTCTCTCTTCTCTGTTGTAATGGGGTGACTTCAGGGTATTGTCAATTGGAGAAGACCACGCTTTGGAAAAGATCGGTTCTCCAAAACCACCATCAGTCTGTGTAACAAACCTCCCTTACCTCAGGAGCTTAAAATAAAATGCAAGTATTTAGCTCAGGAGGCTGTGCGTTGGTCATTTAGATTGCATTCAGCTGGGCGGTTCTTTGGCCGTCCGTTGACATGGCTCATGCGGCCAGCAGTTGTCTGGCTGTCGGCTGAGAAAATGGCCCCACCTGTGTCTTCTCTTCAAGCCAGGTAGCTCCGGCCTGATCTCAGGACTGCGGTGAGCCGTGGCGGGGCCAACAGTGGAGCACAACCACTTTCAAAAGCTCTGCTTCGGTCACAAGCGTTGACATCCATTGGCGAACCCAAGTAACAAAGTGAACTCAAGTCACGTAGAGGTCTGTCCCATGCGACACCGGGAGGAGCTACCGAGTCACCTGGTGAAGGGTGTGGCTGTAGGGAGGGACGAGGACACCAATGCAAACCCTATACCTCAGGGAACACCCACATTTGGTGGAAAAGAATTATCAGAAAGAACAGCTCAATGACAGCTGTGTCGATGCTGCCAAACCTCGTCTAGAGCTGACGCTTCTCGCTGTGTAATTTGAGAAGAGGGCTTGCTGCTGGGCATGCACGTCTTGCCCAGTTCATCCCAGCAGTTGTCCGGGGAGATGCCCGGGGAGATGACGCCCAACCCTGGAACTGCCCACGCACCACGCGGTGTGTCTCCATGTCTGAAGCAATCAATGAAACCCACGCCCAATGATTTTCTAAGCCAGAGTCGTTTCTTCTCGCTGTAAGCCACAGCGAGGAGAAGGCCCAGCGGAATAATTGTATGCGTCGTCGAACACTTAGAATCGCATGAGATAAATCTTGATAAAAATCGGATGTGTGTACAAAATCGGAAGGACTTTCCACCTTGAAAACCATGCCACTGAGGATCTTTTTTTTTTCAAAAGTAGTACATCAATGCCATGGCTCTCAGAATCATTACACTAAAGGCATCCACAGGCAAACTGCAATGTTGAAATTAGTATGTGACTTCTGACAAAAGCACAATTGGAATTATAGAGATGTTGGAAAAGGCATTTTAAGGGGCATCATAATCTTATTCATTTTTCGGATTTTCTAAGTTGGTTCCATTATCAAAATAGGTCCACAGAAATACCCGCCGCTTGCATGAGACTAATTCTCTTTGACTACTCACTAGAAAACTTTTTAAGAATCAGACAGAAGTCATTTTGTATTTTTCTTTAACATAGCTGCGTATTAACTGTCCATGAGATAAATCCCTCTTCATATTTGGCATCAGGAAAAAAAATTATCTGATGACCTCGTTTGCTTGCTTTATCAGATTAAAAGAAAAATAATAATTGCGTGTCTTATCTTACCTTAAAAAGAGCAGAGCAAATATCAGCACATAATTGCAGTTTCTGCAGGTGGAGTTATTATCTTTTATCAGCCTTTGCATAGATACATTCTGTAATGAATTCTTTGGTAGCGTGTGGTGAAGGGTATTGTCTCAGCTACCTATTGCTGCACAGATATACATTCGAAAGTTAATGGCTTAAAGCAGCCATTGTTTATTTCCTCGTGCTATGGGGCGGGGCTCACGTGACATGGCTCGTCTCCACGCTTGTGGCTTTTTGGGGATCAGTACTGTTTCTGGGGTCTCAGCTGGGACAGCTGAGATGGTCATCTCCACGTGGTCCTACTTCCTCCGGGAGGCGAGCCGAGGCTTGGTGACGCAGTGACAGTATTCAAAGATGGCAGCAGTGGAAACTCCGGAGCTTCTAGAAGTCCAGGTTTGGAAAGCCAACAGCATTAATTTCTCACAGTCTGTTGATGAAAGCCGATCCTGAGGCACTTCACGCAATCCTCGGCAGAAAATCCACAGACTTCTGTCGTCACGGAATGCTAGATTTCCACCTAAGGAAATGAACATCCAAACTCAGTCAGTGGCCGTTCAAACATAAATAAGACTAATTTGTGTGTATTTCAAATAAATAGAAGATTCATCAGTGGAGGATGCATCTCAGCTTCCACGGTGCAGATGAATTATGGAGTCAGCGGAATAGAAGTTAATCGTGGGACACAGACACAGCTCATAACATCCTTCCAAAAACCTTAAAAGAGTGAACAGAATCACAGGCTTCCTATGATTTAAAACAAATTTTTCTCTTTTTTCTCTTATAATGAATCTTTTTCATTAATGTTAGACAAAGTGTTAATAAATAATATGGTGGACCGTATGTGTGTCTGTGTGAGGTTCTGGGTATCCGTTCTCTGGTCATTAGAGGATGCAGCATAGCAGTATCTAAGAAAACATTCAAGATAAAACAAACAACTACCTCGAAGCCATTTTTTTTTCCAGCAGCTATCTGCCTAGGGCATAATAATTAGGTCTAGATAGAAATAGACCCAAATGTAAAATGAACAAATTTAGTCAGTGGAATTTAAAGAGAAGAGATATATAAGTTTAGGGACTTGTTTGCTGTTACGGATGCATTTCCAGGAGTTTTTGAATGTGACTAAAGGAAAAATAGTAATTGGTCGATAGTATTTCAAAGTTTTCCACAATCAGCTCAAAGACAAATAAGAGCATTGTCACAGAGGTGACCGGTGACGGCAGATATGTCTGTCCGTGTCTGTGCCCTCGCCTCCCTCTGCACGCGTGTGGACGTCACCGGAGCTGCACCCACGGTGACGCCGGCTGCCAGCGGGGGAGGCTCAGAGGCACTGCAGCTGTTTCAACAGCGAGTCCTTTTCAGACGGGATCTTCAGCATTTGACAGAAGGAGTTAGCGGTGAGCGCTCAGTCCAGGCACTCACGTGTTTCGCTGAGACTGTTCCGACAGGTGACTCCCAGGGCTCTGCCTCCAAGCAGTCTGCCGAGATTTCCCGTCTCCTCTCTGAGCTGGGACACCCGAGAGCGGCTATCACGGAGTCCACCTCCTCTGTCCTCGACTGGAGATGCCTTACTCTGCCGTGAGCTCGGGCTGCGATTGCTCTCATACGAGCAGCCCAGCCAATGTGACAGCTGGGAGTTGGGACGTGGTCCCCGTAAAGGTTTTGCAGGGAAATACAGTACTCCCTTGAGCATCCATACACTGCAGGCTCTTCCCTGCAAGGGGCTGAGCTCCTCCCGGCGGTGCTTGGGGACACCCTTCGAGAAATACTTATGAGTAGCTAGCAGTGCGCTCAGGCCAGGGTGGGCACAGTGTGAAGCGTGCCTTGTCCCATCAGCACTGGACAGCAGCCATTCTAAGCATCTGACGTGTCACCATAGTTTAATGACGGACAGGAAATGGTGATGCTGGCTTACAGGTCGCCCTCCGCATGTTCCATGACGTGACCCCACAGGGGGCGAGATGCTCCTGGCTCTGTAGAGCTGGTCCCCAGGTGTGTGTGCCCACCTGTGCCCACCTGAGGAAGTCCCCCCCTCATGAATGGAAGACTGCACGAGGATGGTGTCTTGGAACCTGGACTCAATGGGACCCTTACTCACGGTCAGTGTCATGCATCACAAGGCACCTATCATGGGGAAAGTTCTGGTTGGCAGAAGTGCACCATGCTGTCTGTCATTGACAGATTTCTCGGTCATGCGTCTGGGCACTGTGCACTTCCCTTAATAAGATACATCGAAACGAGGGACAGATCGGCCCTGCAGACCGCAGTTCCCAGCCGCCTGCTCTAGAGCCTAGCTTCTCGCTTTGCATTGCAAAGCACCGTCAAAGGCCCGAGGCCTAGAGACCTGGAGGAGGGGGACCCGGGAGCCGCCTCTGTACCCTCCACAATGCCTTCGGGGTCTTTCTTCCAGAGTCGGCCTCAGAGACACACTCAGAAGTCGTGTTTTACCAGCTTTGGGCATCTTTTTGCAAACTCGAGTTGACATAAAATTAACCAACGCAGGGTGAAACATGAAATCATTTTACGTTTCCACAAAGCGCCTTGTAGGAAGTCGCGTCGGTCAGCTCGGCCGCCACACAAAACGCCACCGAGTGGGCAGTGTAAACAACAGATGTTTATCTTCCTGCAGCTCTGGAGGCCGGAACTCCAAGATCTGGGCTGGTTTCTCCCGAGACCGCTCTGCTTGGCTGGCGGAGATGCCCGTCTCCGCCCTGTGTCCTCACGTGGCCTTTACTCTGGGCGAGGCTGACCCCGCTGTCTAAGTCTCTTCCTCTAAGGACATCAGTCTGAACGGATCCGGGCCCCCCTCCCAACTTCATCGCACCTTAACCGCCTCCTTCAAGGCCCCCTCTGCCAACACGGCTGCACGCTCTGAGCTTCAGGGGGTCATAGCTTCACCACACGCATTTTGGAGGACACTGTTCGGGCCGTCACAGAATTTTCTCCCATCACGACACCTCCGTCGAACTTCGTAGTTTCCATCACTCTCCGTTGTTGGAACCGTCTCCCCCGCCACCACCCACACCAACGCCACGGCGACCAAGGTGCATTTCCAGGTCCAATCCTAGTTCTTCTGATGCCCAAACCGCGAAGAAGGCCGCCGTCATGCGGGTGGACATCTAGTGGACGACGCGGGTCAGGTGCAGCGCCCGGTCTTCTCCTGCACTGGCTGTGTATATTGTTGTAGTTCACGGGGGTGCAGGTGGCCCCCACAAACCGCAGGACAGAGAACCGTGTGCAGAGCAGCACCGGACCACATGTTCTTCTGGATCAACAGCTGGTAGCGTTGTAGCAGACACATAGTCGGAAATGAAGTGTTTCTTCTGCTCAATGTCATCACGTGACCATAAAATGCAAGGCCCCCTGTGTCACCCACTATTCTTGAATCCCCGAGCTTGGAACTGTAGCTCGTGGAGAATCCACATTCTCTCTTTCTCTGGATGAAGAACTCACAGAAGGCAGATGGGTTCAGGCCGTTGAACAACAAATGCCCTACATTTCACAGCAAGTTCGAAATCGAAAAATAACTTACCTGGTATTTGTAAAGTTTTTCTTGGGGGTGGGGGAGGGTGATGGAATAAGTTGGAAGTTTGCACATATCGTTAATTAAATCTCAACCTTCAGAATGAACTTTTTCCTTAAATCCATCTGTATTTTTAAAACCCTAAAATTCCTTTGTGGCGTAATGGGGAGGAGGTCCCTTTCATTTGCCATTTGAGAAACACCCTTCCGCTCAGCCACATTTCCACAAAGGTGAAATTGCACTGAGGATCCGGTAGCAACGGAATAGACCCCACGTTCTACTTTGGGCACTGATGCATTTTAGTTTATAAATTCCTAGAGTTCTACAATTTGAAAAAAAAAAAATCTGCCAAAATGTATTGTTCTCCAGCTCAACGTTTTCTCTTGGCTTATCTGCGAGGAGGCGGGAAAGGGTAATGGGAATGACCTTGACGCGGAAACGTGGAGCTCTTGGAGAATTTCTTCCAGATATTTAGCCACTCTGACCCTCAGTCTCCTCATCTGTGCCACAGGGATAAACAGTTGTAGAACTTCCTAGACGCACGGCACCGTGTCAAGAGTTTCGCCTGAACTTAATTTTCACAGTATTTAATCCCCATAAACACTATCTGAAGCAGGTCTTAACCACTGTCACCATCTTACTGAGGAGGATGCTGAGACTCAGGAAGGTGAATTCACACACCCTAGGTCACAGCGAGAAAGAGGCGGAGACACGATCTGAAGGGACATTTGCCTGGCTCTTAACATCTGATTTGCGGGACCCTCGGATGCAGATGGTATTTATGAAGTTCCCGTCACAGCAGAGGCAGTCGCGAGATGGCGGAGGCTGTCATTACAAATGGGAAGGGTACACCCGTCTTTTTTCTCAAATTCCGTGATCATAGGACGAAAAGATTTCCTGGGACCATCGATCTTGCAACAAGAAAAAGAAATGAACGGAAACTGGTATCCAAGATGTGTCCATACTGACTTGCTGAATCCATCCTGACTTTTAGAAAGTGCGTCTTAATGTTCGCTAAATGCCTATAAGACAATTCCTTCCATAACTGTCCTGGAATTTGGCCCAGCATTTCCTACCTGTGTCCCTCAGGTACTATTTACTCTCTTGAGAGGAATTCCACTTAAAAAGATGTCAGAGAAAGCACTCTTCAAAAGCTAGAATGTGGGTATTCTACGGGAAATGACTTGGTTTCCCCCCTCAAATTGGTGGCATGAACAAAGGCTGAGGGTGAGTGTATTTAAAAAAAAAAATACAGTTCAGAGATGCATCAGACTCTGCGCTCTCAGCTGGGAATGAAGATCAAATGAAGAGAGATTCTCACCCTCCACAATTCTTTTCTTCCTCACTAAACTCTTTCATCTTCCAGAAAATCAGAATTTCACTTCGCAAGTTTTCCGACACGTTTTGGCCTTCCATCTTCTCTGCCACGAGGAGCCTTGAGCTAAGTGATAGGGACGTTGTCTGCAAACTTCATACGCGGAAACCGAAACTAATCACAGGCAGACATCCGACAAGCCCACATCGAAGACGTTCCGCAAAACAGCTGGTGTGCACGCTTCAAAGCTGTCTAAAGGTATGATATCTGGACGCCGACTCGGGAGTTATTCCAGATGAAAGGAAACGGGCACAGCTGAAGGATGGCATTGCATATGTGTACCCCCCTTACAGGTGGCGTGAGAAAAAGCAGAGAAAAAAACCAAAAGCTTCTGAGTAGATACATAACAGTGCTCTGTCATTGCTAAGCCCCTGACTTTGATCTTCGTACCGTGGCTATGTCAGAGCACGCCTTATTTGCCCATATGTCCCTATGGCTTTTGAATCTGTCACAGGAAAGCCCTGTTAACTACTTCCATAGGACTCAAGTGTCTGTTCGACGCCCGAAAAATATATCCGTTCCGATCTCGTTGTCTCGCATGCTTACCCAAAGTTCTCTATTCTGAGTTTACATTTATGTTCATCGATTTTCATTTGGATCCATATTTTTTTCTGCAACGAGCAGGGTTCTGCCTACCATCATGGCAGCTTGCTTCATTTTCTGGACGACCCAGTAGCATTATCGGGACACAGTGGTATACGAATCGTGCATTCGAGACACTGTTCCGTTCCAGAAATGGGCGAAGCCATCCTCCCCGGCTGGGCAGCACAGGGCAGTCTGCCAGAACGAGCTCATTAAGCAGTGTGTTCTCGAAGCGTGGTTTTCAGACTATGCATGTTAACATTCCCCTTGCGCCGATGATGCAGGCACATTGGGGGGACTGACCCCAGACCCCCAGAATCACAGTCCCCAGGGATTTAGCTGGGTACCACACACATCAAATACACAGCCCCGAAGCTCCTTATCATTCAGGATTGAACAGATATTTATTAGTATCCTCTGCATGCCAGAGGCCATCTGAGCCTTGAAGATAAAAGTGTATAAAACAACAAATACAATGGGACATGGTACAGCCACGCTGGAAGACAGTTTGGCGGTTTCTTACAAAACTGAACAGACTCTTACCGTAGGATCCAGCCGTTCCACTCCTTGGTATTTTCCCCCAAGGAGTCAGAAACTTAAATCCACATCAAAACCTGCACAAGGATGCTTCTGGCAGCTTCCTTCTAATTGTCAGAACTTGGAAGCAAAGTTCAGTATGGAATGGATAAAATCAACTGGTTCATCCAGAGAATGGACTATGATTAAGTATAAAGAAATCGAGCCACGAAAACGATGGAGGACACTAAATGAAATGCATAGGACTAAGTGAAAGAAGCTCATCTGAAAAGCCTTCACACTATATGATTCCAACTTAATGATGTCCTGCAAAGGTCAAAACTATGGAGACAGGAAAAAGATCGGTGGTTGTCACAGCATAAGAGGCGGGGGAGGAGGAAGAGAACAGGCAGAGTGCGGAGGATGTTTAGGGCAGTGACACTACTTTGTGTGACGCTGTGATAATGGTAGGTACAGGCCATTATTGATTCGTCCAAACTCGTAGAATGTACAGCACCAAGAGTGAGCCTTAATGTAAACTACGGGCTTGGGGTGATAATTTTAAAAAAGCAGTGAATCATTTAAAAACTTAAACCACCACCACAACAAGAAACAACGATCTCTGGACTCGGAGCACCTTGAGTGGCACTAAAGACGAATGTCCTCAGGGATGTATGGGAGCTCAGCTGGCCAAGACTGGATGACGAGGGAGGTCCCTGCCAGGTACAAGTTAACGCTACTGTTTGCAAAAAGTAAGCAAAAGCATAAGAGCCGTGGTTTGTTTCTATTTATTTTTAAATAATAAACTTTTGATTTTGGAATACATTTGGATTTATGGGAAAATGTGCAAAGATAATACAGGAAATCCATGGCTGTAATTTCTCGCCCATCTCTGCTAATGGTAGCATCCTACATAATTGTGGGACACGTGTCACAACTGGAAAACTAACATTCTACAGCAGTGCTCACTACGCTTCAGGCATTCTTTGAATTTCACTGATGATACCTTTCTGTCCCAGGATCCTATGCCACACTGAGTTGTCTGTCATGTCTCCTTAGTGTCTCCTCTGGTCTGTGACAGTTTTTCAAACTGTTCATTCTTTTTGTGTGTGTGGCGGTGGTGATGGGGATTGACCTTGAGAGTTTTGAGAAGTACTGGGCAAGTATTCTGAAGAATGTCTCTTATTTTGAGTTTGCCTGAGATTTTTGTCATAATTAGGCAGAGGTTGGGTTCACGGTTGAAGGCCACAGAGGAGAAGGGTCTTTCTGTTCACGATGTATCATGCTAGCAAACTGACTGATCGCTGGTAATGACCTTGATCAACCAGCCGAGGTAACATCTGGGCTATTCTTTTCGATGTCATATAAAAAGTATGAGGTTGGATGACCAGAAGGATGGTGAGAACATTTACATAGGGCACAATGAAGCTCGACTTGCCAGTGGGACATCCAGACGGATTCTGTGGGGATTCAGGTCCGTCCTTCAGGGGAAAGATCTGAAAGCAGCAGACAGATTATAGAAATGGAATCAATAACCTGGTCATGATTTCCCGAGAAACTCATCATCTCTGTTCCACTCCACCCTCCCCTGGCAGTGTTCACTTCATCTCGAGGACAGACTGCCTCGGCGGTCAAACAGCTTCTAAAATTTAGAGCGAGAGTGTCCTTTCACAATATGAACACATTTATTTGAAATGAAAAACGGAATCACATTTTTTGATAGAAAATAGGTCCGATTTCGGCTTTTTGAGCAGACCACGATTATTGGTTTTATAAGTTTCGTTATATAATGCACATCTTTTTCATCAATAGATTCGACTCTGCTGCTCCAATACTGAGGGGCGGGCATGAACTGGAAGAAAATTCAAGTGAGTCGAGAGCAAATGATGGGAAGCCATCCAGTAGTGAGAACGGCTGACTTTCCCGCCTGTGATATCACGTCAGACAGAGAGTGTGAGAAAGAACTTTCCAGACCTCTGGAGACTTCGCAAGCACAGAAGGTGTTGCAGCCAGGGGAAGGTAGCCTTACTTAACACACAAGCCTGTCTTCAGTTTCAACATCCAGATTCTTGGGGATGCACACCTGGCTTTTTACACCTCCACCACCGAAGCGCAGCTGTATGGCTTCATGAGGAGCGCTGGGCTCTCGACATTGCTCCATGGAGATAAGGCTGAATAGGAGAAGACAGTCGTCACTCTGTCTCGATTAGGGTCGACAACAGGACCGTGGAAAAAAATCCCCAAAATGAATGCACGCAAACACAACACCACACAAACAGATTTGCGTGGGGTTGGGAGGTGATCAGGAACGTTGGGGCTTTGTTTAGTCTTAAGAACCAACTAGCAAACATGTTTACCGTGGGAGTGACAAGTATCAAACCCTAAATTACAGGGTCCTGCTGGCTGTGTTCACCAGCGAGAAATAAATAAGTCAGAAGCAGAGAAATGGGTAATATGAGTGCAAAAGAAAATGCATTGCCAGCTCGAGGGGAAGAGAAAGGCAGGCGAGAGACGGTATAAATCAAAACTGTCAGAGTTACCAGAGGAGGGACGGAAGAATAAAGCATGAGATTGGGAGAAAATGATCAAGGAAGTGGAGATTGAAAAGTAAAGGCTGCCAAGAGATTGGAAAGCATAATAAACAACTTCTAGAACAAGGAAACCACGCGAGGTCAGCAGCTCGAGGTGTCACTCGGCAGCGCATAAAAGAACGCGTAGCTATTTCTGGGACATGAAAAGGTATGCCCTCAGGTGCTCTCCCGTACAAAGCCCCCACCCTCCCAACCACCCACACGATGACTGAAGGATCCGGAGAAAGAAAACGTTATAAAATAACATCGTAGAATGCCAGACGAGACGAGAATGAATAAAACACCAGTAGAACGATGTGTTCTTCACACGTGTCGACTGATTGAAAGCAGGATATTTTCATGGGGTTTGAAATATATTGGTCATTGCCACACTGAAGAGAAAAGAAGGGAGGGATCTGCAGAGAGAAGGGGCGGGGGGAGTTTTTGAATACGTTTCCTTTTGGAGACGATAAAAGATGCGTAATATTTATAATACTATTTTCGTAACTTTAAAATATATCATCCAGCCTTATAAATTCTAATATCCCTGGGTTGGATGTTCAGATGTTCTTTATTTCCAGATCGAAATTAATTGAACTTTAGAGATCACCGTCCCGAGTTGAAATTATTTCAGCTTCCCATATGGCTCTTTATTTTAGTGATGTTCTGTGAATAAAATAAAGCTTCAGACATGTCAAATGACAAAGACATTCACGTGCACCAGAGAAGTAGTTGGGAATAAATTGAAAGGGTCAGTATTTTATATACAAGCAAATAGTTCCCTCTCAAAGAGGTAATGAACGGAAATTAAATTTCGAATGCTTCCTGGGGTGCTGTATGGGTGGTAGGGACAGGCATGCATGTCACTTAACAGATCGAATATATGTCTCACATTACACATTTTGTAGCAATTACTTATATTATGGAGATTACGCATTTTGTAGCAATTACATTATGAACATAATTATTTCAAAATTGATGAATGAAACAAAATTGCATTGATGATGATGATAGCTTTAAAATCACAGTTTTATGTATTATTCATATTCAGGTAACACATAGACCAAAGAAAATTTCCAGAAAGAAAGAGGACCAAAGCATAGAAAAATATATTGGTAGAAGCACACCCGTAACTAACAACAGAAAAACAAAACAAAACAAAACATTAAAACAGCTATTATAACTGTATTTTATGTTGAAAAACTGAGGTAGTACCTGGAAGATATAAAAACGACCCAAATCAAATTTATGGAGATGAAAATTACAATTTCCGAGACTAAAAAATCCACCAGAAGTTGCAGCTAACAGCAGATTAGACACTGTAGAGAAAAAGATTAGTCGACTTGATGGTATAGCAATAGAAACTACACAAAATAAAGCACAAAGAGGAAAAAAGATTGGAAAAAGAAAGATCACCAATGAGCCATGCGCAACTTCCCCTGGTCTAATACATGTATATTGGACTCACTGATATTTTATATAGACTTCCAATTAAGGCTCATTGTATTACTTTCTAAAATCCAGTATATCAGGTTCAGCCTCCAGAGGATAAGCTTCTGGATTTATACCAGAATCAAAGAGAGAGTCACAGGGTCCTCTCGATGAAAACATCTACCGACTCTATATACAGACTATTCACCAATGTTATTCTAACCCAGCTCTACACTTGCCCAGGCAGCTAACTTTGTGTCTAAATTCTGAGCCTTTGGCAGTTATCAAGTGCAAATCAGTTTGCCTATTTTAGGATGAGAATTTCAACTTTGGTCTATTTAACAACTTATGATATTTTTACGTGATTTCCAGCTTCCAAAAATATTATCCTCTCCTAGGCTACTCATTGTTTTTCTGTATTTTGGTCCCTATGGCTGTATATGTTCTTTGTCACCATAATCTCATTACTTCAGTCAAGAAAGTACCTTGATCAATGAGCAGGTCCATTGATCACAAATGTCCAGAAATTACAGAATTTCTTGAAGTAGCTTACCATACAAATAATGTAGCTTTCCTCTGTAAGAACACGCTTTAATTACCTTTATGAATGAGTCTCTTAAGTGAATACTGAAATGTCATGCCACAATCCTTTGTTCTCATAATCCTATCTATTGCTGTATCCTGTTCCAGAGTTGACTGTCAAAAGGAAATGTCTGATTATTTTTCTTCCTTTATACCATGTTCCATTAATCTTTGCACCCTGCCAAAAACCTTACAGGATCTTTTTCTTTAATGTTGATATTAAAAAAGAAAATCAGCACCATACACAGTTGTCTTTCGTTCTGCCTGGCTCACTAGTAAATGTAAAGATTTCTTTTTAGAGGACTTTGCCTTTCTTATTCCTTCACGTTACCTTCCTTTTTCCTGTTACAACCACGTCGAGTTTCCAGATGCCCTCGGCGACACATCTTTTCTGTTCCCCAATTTTACCTCTTTATTTTTTAAAAAAATCTGAATTACAGGATAATTTCTGGATTTCGCATTCCAATTCATCATTTTAAGTATCCAATACACACTTACCTACTCTGACTTAATTTTAAATATGCAGACGCCATTTCCACTAATCTCTTTCCTCCTTGATCTATGGTTGCTGTCTTCCCATGACTGCTTGTAGTTCTGAATCTCTCAAATCCTAAGGACGAGACCCTTGAAGATATTCCTTATGAATATTTAAATGCAGGCGCAGTCATCATTTTGTTTGCTTATCCCTATAGAAGGTGGGGGATGTTTTGTTTTATCTGTTTTGAGAGTTGACAGGTATCGGCACACCTTACTTGGCTCCTAGGTTAACTAGAGCAGTTTTCATATGAAAGCAGAGAAAAAAAAAAGACAAGTCAAGTTCTCTGCAACTTCACTTTTCTTTATGGCCAAAGCCGGTCCCTCTGGGGAGTAAGGAAGGATAGGGACTCAGGGGCTGCTGGAGACTGGGGCATCCTCTCTGGCGAAGAACTGTTTGGTGTGTTTGTTTGTTTGTTCGTTCGTTTGTTTGGTGTGGCTGTTGCTAGTCGGATGGAGCCAAGGAAACCCTCTGTAACTGCCACCACAGCTTTGCAAGGAGCCAGGAAAGCAGAAACCCATTTTGAGGACTTCGCGAACCTCCAGACTTGTCACCGGGTATGCCCTCGGGACACAGATCACGCTCTGCAGAGTGTTGGCCTGCTGCTCTCCCAAAGTGCCCTCAGATGGCACTTTTTCCTCCTCAAGTTGACCCCTCTCGGCCTCATTTGGATTGTGGCCTCCCTATCTTGTGCTAGGCATTATAACAAGTGTGTCTAGGGTGACACTTTTTAATCACAAGTGAACTGGAGTTGGATGCAATTTTTATTTATTCCATGTCCTATATTTTGCAGAGGGGAAGCACCGATGACCACTTTCCAGAAATAGATTATTTTCCTATTATACATGTTCTGGTAATTTGCCCTGGATTTGGAAAAGAGGAAGTTCAATTTTATTGCTCACGGTCTCGCGAGCTAAAAATCTCTCTTGTTCAGTTGAGCTAATCGACTCCAGTTCTTTTTAATCCATCTGTGTGTAATTTCTCCTTTTCATCTTCTTTAGCTGTCTTCTTTGATGTCATTCAAGCTCTTTTAGATAAGGTGGCACGCCTCAAGCAGAGCTCTCCAAATGGGAAAGAATATTACCCAGGGTTGGTATGGCGCTTCCACTCAACAATCATAAAGTCTTCATTCCATGACTTGGGGTTTGCCCAGTGCAGTGCGGACTTCCATGCCGCTCTGCTATCGACGTGACCTTGGTGTTGCAGAGGAATAGCTATATGTGCCCCAAACCCTACTGTCTTTTCCAACCAGGCACAAAGCCAGCAGCCCGCTCCTGCGATCAGGTGGAAGCATGAGACTCAGTTACGCGTGCTGAGGTTCCAGCAGTGAAACGTGGCCAGAAGCGATGGGTGCCATTTCTGGAGCGAGTCCTGGAACTGCAGTTTCTAAGTTTTTAGTTTAAGAGAAATTTTTAGAGACTTTGCTTAATCTTTTAATTAGTCACATTCACATCTAAAATATACGTCACGGGTAAAACTTTGAATGCTAGCGGTTAGCCCTCAGATCTTGTGTATCTCTCTAGGTTCTGGTGACCTCTGTGGTCTCCCGGATCGTCAGCTGCTGTTCTGTGTCTGTCACTGTAGTGATTGAACAATTCTACGTGGGAATGGGGACCAAAGAGTTGTCTCCTGGAGTCTTTGCCTCTCCATAGCTGGATGATAAAGTGAGCTGTGTACCATGGAATGCATTTTCAGCTTAAGTCAACAGATTAATTTCTGGCTGAGGGAGTGCAATGGCTTATCTGCTGTGTTTCTACATGATTTGTGGAGGAGCGGAAGCCAGTGCCATAACACCCCATCTCGCACCCTTCCCATTCCCACTTCCTTTTCTCTCGCCCTTTCTGCCGTGGGACGCAGTTAAAATTAAACACCTAAACATAATCCTTTCCTCAGGCTCCGTTTCCCAGTGAAGCCAGAATAAGACACACCATCTCCCAGAGAATTTTGCATTTTAAAATATAAATAAATCCTTACAGGAAAGGAACAAGGCATTCACTGAGCATTCTCACGGAGAAGTATTTTCACTTCAGCGTGGAATGTCTTGGACTCTACTGCACTGCACCTGTATGATATCCATACACTCACTCATTCCCAACGTAGCCCTGGCCTGCAAAGGATCATCCACGACTGTGCAAGGAGGTCTATGAATTAAGCATGAAAACAACATGATCTTTTGAAATGCTTCTCATGATACAGATCCTGTACTAATATATAATAAAGCTACTTTCGTATCCCATAAACGGGATAGTTATTGTATTCATTTTCTAGCGCTGCCCCAACAAAGCACCAGTGACTTGGTGGTTTATATAATGGACACTTATTTTCTCATGGATCTGGAGGCTAAAAGTCTGAGAGGAAGGTGTACGCAGGGTTGGTTTCTTTGAGGCCTCTCTCCTTAGTGTGTAGACACTCATCTTTTCCCTGTGTCTTCATTTTGTCTTCCCCTTGGATGTATCTGCACCCTAATCTCTTCTTTTTCCAAGGACAGCTATCATATTAGATTAGGGCTTACCCTACGGACCTCAGTTTACGTTAGTTCCCTTTTTAAAGACTCTATCTCCAAATACAGCCACATCCTGAAGTACTCAAGTTAGAACTTCAACATATAAATTTTGAGAGCACATGATTTGGCCCATAGTAATTACTATGTGTTTATAAACACTGAGCCTACAGACCATAGAACTGTTGAATAGAGAAAGAAACAGATGAGAGAGAGAGAGAGAGAGAGAGAGAGAGAGAGAGAGATAATAGACATGATTTGTGGTACTATCCATGGCCTCAGGAATCCACCGGGGGCTTCCCCAAAGATAAGGGGACACTACTGTACCATCCTTTAATCTAAACAGAATTCAGTGTCCTGGGGGAGAGTCCAGCTAATCTAGCCTTGGTCATCATTCATTCCGTGACAAGGGGTGGAAGGCATTTACACTCACAGCCCACCAGAACTGCCCACTATCCAGGAGGTGTGATTCTCCGAAATAAACTGGCAAGGATATTTCACTAAGAAAGAGAAATAGAAACTAGGTGGCAAAAAAAAAAAAAAAAGAGAAAGAAAGAAAGAAAGAAAGAAAGAAAGAAAGAAAGAAAGAAAGAAAGAAAGAAAGAAAGAAAGAAAGAAAGAAAAAAAAAAAAGAAAATAGTATGTCCCCAAGTCGACTTGCTTTGTTCCCACCAATTGGCTAATCGTCATAATTCCCTTTGTGGACACAAATGGCCTATGAAGCTGGGAGAGATTTACCCCTTCCACCATCTCTCTCCTCATATCTATATTTTATCTTCCATTAGGTCTGGCATTCCATATCGTTACTTCTCTGGCCACAAGCTATGAAAGCAGGGAGAAATCGGCTGACTCAGCAGGCAGTCCAGCCACCCCTCTGAGAGAGATGCCCAAAGGCTCGTCCCCAGCCATTAATTTTCTGGTTTTCGATTATTGCTCTTTGCGTCCACAAGGTTGAAATTGTGCCATATTTTAGTTACAGCTTATTCAAGAAATCTTTGCTGTTCTTTTTACTGTTTTAGCCTGCTGGTGGCTCTTTTCAAGAGCCCGTCTCTTTCAGAGTATAAAAACTATCGAAGAGTGGTTTTTAAAACAACAGCTATGAAGAAACCTGCCAGCTGGAGGGATGAGATTGATTATGTTTTTTGAATTTTGTTTCCACAGTAGGAGTATGTAACTCAAGAGAGACTTTTCCCATCTTATCATAAATCCATACGTCATATTTCTCATATATGAGGACCTTGTCGAGATCCCATTTGACATAAATCTCCTATCGGACCCAACCTAGCATGTGACCGAGGTGCTGTTAAGCTCTGGTGTCCTGGCTTCTCCATCCTGCATCCAATTCTACCTTCGACAAACATCATGTGTTCAATGTCCTACGGAGCAGAGGAAGTCCAGGTGTCCCTGTGGCAAGTGAATCACAGCTACCTGTCTTGCCTCTCCTACATTATATTGGCTTAGGATGTGAGGTCACCCAAATTCTTCCATAAAAGGGTAGAAAGCAAATACTGTTGATTTAATGGGCCATAAGATCTGTTGCAACTATTGAATCCTGATTATTTGCCGAAGGCGATCTGTAAATGAATGAGTGAGGCCGTATTTCATTAGGACGTCATTGACATACGCAGGCAGTGGGCCAGACTGGGCCCATGAGTGGCTTTACTGTGCTGTGGCCTAAAAATCTACTTTCATCACTAGGATGTTGAGTTCTGAGCAACCCAACAACAACAAAAATAGCTACTATCTTTTTAATCTTATTACGCATCTACTATACACCTATGCACCATGTCCGGACTATTTCCATAGCAACCCAATTCGATAGTTATCTTTATTTTATAAAAAGAAGCATTGAGCTCAGTTAACTAATCTGGCTATTATCTCCTGAGCTGCCACATGAAGCTTCGGATTTAGTGGTCGTGAGTGTTTTAATTGGTGTTAGAGTCAGGAGGGGTTGGGCTATGCTGCTATAAGGAGTAATCCCCAAATCTCAATAGTTCAACCAATAGAAATCTAGTTCTTCCTATGGAAAGTCAAGATAAATCTAGTTCGTCCTATGGAAAGTCAAGGTAAATCTAGTTCTTCCTATGGAAAGTCAAGGTAAATCTAGTTCTGCCTATGGAAAGTCAGGTCCACCGTCCTCTGCATCAATCACATGTTGCCTCTGCACCAGCAAACTTTAAGATGCACATAAATCACCTATGAGCTTGTTACAATTCAGCTTCTGATGCAAGAGTTTAGGGGTGGGGTGTGAGATCTGAATTTTAACACTCCCTGGCGATGCGGATGCTATGGGTCTAGCAACCACATTTCCGTAGTAAATGGTGCCCTGGCAAAAAAGCGATTATATCTAAAGAGTGGGTGGAGTGCGGCAGGGAGAGAGACATCTGGTCAACATTATATGGGCTAAAACAAGTCACAGGGTTATGCATAACTTGAATAAGGAAGTGGACTTTTGACAGAGGATAGAGGAAGCGTGACTACTGACAAGTAGGACCTACTCAGTGCAGGCTTGGTTGATCTCAAAGTCTTTAGTTGTTTCTTTGCATCACCCTGCCTATCCCGCTTACAGGGGCAGATTACTTCTGACCCCCACTCCTTAGCTTCAGATGCCACCTTTCCCCGAGGGTCTTCTTCCCTAAGCTTGCACCGCTATGTCCTAACCCCTCGCTATGCAAAATGTGGTTCCTGGTCCACCAGTATCAGCATCATTGGAAACCAGACAGAAATATAGTCTCTCAGGGTCCACTCCAGACCAACTGAATTGTAACTGCGTTTTAACAAGACCTTTACTTGACTTGCATGCCTAAGAAAGAATGAAAATTGTGCTTGAATCCACCCCGTGGACAATAAAGTGCCCGGCTCCTGAGTGTTACCTGAAATAATCCTCATTATTCCGTCAATGCCAGAATCCACCGTGGCAGGTACTTAGAGAACCACACTTCAGCCCAGTGAGCCTAGAGAGAAAAGTAGCAATCATCTTAGGGGGCCAGCAGCGACCTTGAGAAAAACTGGGAAGAACAGCCCGGAAAAAATGCCCCAGGAAGAGGAAGAGCTAGAGGAAATAGATGGAAAACTTAATAAGAATGCAATACTTATTTAAATGGATTTCTACTCAATTATAAGATATTCTGCCCCTAGCAATGTGGTAGACTAGATATTTTGAAACGGTCCTTTATCGTATTTATAAATGTCCCTTCCAATACATATGCGAGCTTGAAAAAAAAATTAGATAAATTTTGAGAAGTGAAATACAATAAAATTGAAGAATGAATCAAGAGAAGGAAACTAGCACAAGGCCCCTAACTGCCCTTGGGTTACCTGCCCACGCCGGCAAGAAATAACTTCAATTTCAACAGCTGCACGGGTCATGGGGAAAAAGTCTTATGTCTTCACAATACGAGGATTAAACCAGACTCCGAAAACGCTACCATCTCAGTGACAAAGTGAATTATGAGTCACAACAACAACAACAACAAAATCTGAAATAGGGGACCATAATATGTTTCTATTTGTGAGACTGGCATCTGTGTTTTGAAATGGGCATCTATATAAAGATTCATATAGGTTTCTGGCCTGAATTCACACCAATCGTGTAGTTAAAACACTTCAAGCTGAGAGATTCGATTTAATGTGACTTTAGTTTGTTAATACCACCAGGAACCTGATGAATGCGAGCACAGATTTTCCAGAAAGAAGCTGACTGAAACTCTGGCCACAAAGATTTACGCTACAGGGAGTTCCAGCCAACATGAGGTCCTAGCCATTAGCCACAGAACACACGACGAAACCAGAGCAAACAGCAAAATCAGGTGCTCTGCATACTGGAATAACCACATACGAAGGATCAAATTTATATTTGAACATAACTAAACAAAAAAGAAATGATTAAAATCATGGGTAAGGAGGAAATATTGTCAAATTGGAAGAGAAAATTAAGAGTTGAAAGGACATCTAGAATGGTACGTATATATTTGAAACTGAAAATGATTACCAAATGTTGTAATTTATTGTTTACAACACGCAAGGCACGGTTACGAGAATTTTCACACAGCGACTCACTAAATTCTTAAAAAGAGTCTTATGAGGTAGGTATTAATTGGTCTAATGTCACACAGCTAATATGTCTCAGAAACAGGATAAGACACCCAGCCGTCTGCCACCATAACCTGACCTGTCGACCTCAACTAGTACCAAGCAGCATCTCTGGGTGGCTGAGTGTAAACAGAAGAGGACAGTGTGGTAAAGAGAAAATTAGTGAACTGGGAATATAGATCTAAAGATACTATGAACAGAAATGCAGGGAGACAGGATAAAGCGAAGGGGAGTGGAAGACTGCGTGAGCACGTCAAAAGCACATGTAGGTGTAAGATGATGGAGAGAAAGGGGGCCGTCAACGCAGAAGAGGCAGGTTCCACAATTCATAATAGATCAGATTCCGTGACTACAACAAACCTCAAGCGAGAAAAATAAGAAGACATCCACAGTTAGACACAATGGCCAGAATGCTGCATGTGAAGAACACAAAGGTGACAAAGAGATCTTAAGACAGGTGCGCATGTGTGCACACACACAAGCACACACGCGCACACGCGCACACACACACACACACGCAGGCAGATTACCCAGCAAGCTACTAACTTCTCAATAGCATCTAAGGCAGCCAGAGCAGAGTGGAAACCGTTCTTCCGTTAACAGAAATAAACGAATAAAAAACTACAGTCTGTAAGGGTTCATCCAACAGAACAACCTTTTCAAGGATGAGGTAGAGAGAAATATATGTTTGGATCACTAAAACGGTAAGAATTTACCATAAAGAAATCGCCGTCTTCTGGCCGTGTCCTTGCATGATGAGGAAGGTGTTAATTTCGTGGGGCTCCATCCTGAGGAGGCCACATGACCCTCGTTATCTCCCCCATGCCCCATCTCATCGGGAATAAGGCCTTCGACACATGAATTTGGGGGGCACGGACATTCAGCCCATAACCATCCAAGTGACCATTTTAAGGAGAGCAAACATAAATAAATTATAGTTTATTTATTGTAAAATATATATGTATATATTAGTTAATGACGACTTTTTAAATTAACATATTTTTTTCTGTTATGAAGGAGCATTTATTACCAGGCAAATTTTATGATGCTTAATATCCTAAGATATTGAAATGTAGTCGTATAACTTCAGACCATTAATCTTTCATTGTATTTCAAAAGATAGCCGTTAAATGCCAAGTAGTAAGTTCTAGAAGCATATGACAAGTCATAAAAGAGAGCTTTTGGTATCCAGAAAGCCATAATTCCATTTGTAAATAATGGAATCTCAATAGACTGAAATGAGTGTTTTTGCAAAGAGGTGTCCAATGTACTATGAAAACACATAAAGGAATGAGAAACGGACCAGCACGACTGAGCAGCAACTATAAATCACACGTTTTGCAAAGGAGTTTCTTCCGCATTTTTCTCTTTCCGTCTGTCGACAACGATCCTGTGATGGATGACTGTCCTTATATACCAATGAGGAAAACAGACTCAAAGATACGGGGAAATTCCACCTCCCAAGCTCTGTGGGCGGGTGTACACCGTCTCCGAACACCAGTGTGGCATTGCCAAGAATTCGGGAGGTGCACATACGCACAGGACAGCAACACCGTTCCTCAGCTCCGTGTCACGCGAACCAGGGTTGAGGCGTGAACTCAGGGCCTGGCCGACTCTCGGTTCCCTGCCTCTGGTGACCTCCTGCTTTATCATCTACCTTAATCATAGACCGAAGGCCCAGAAAATCCCTTCAAAAACCACCTTGTTAATATCTGTGCCTTCAGACACGAAGGCCAAACCCTCCTTATCAGTCCCCTGGATGCACCGTGTTCCAGCCCTGGGACATCGTTATCTCCTATAGGCACTCCTGCTGCACAGCTGGACCACGTGGGTGTTTACTCTGCACTCCATTCTTCTCTGAAATATTGCCCTTTCTGCACAATGAGGGGGTCCCTTGGCGCTGAGAGTTGAATTAAGGGAGAGGTCTGTAAGTGTGACTTGCGGTGTCCAGCATTTGACTCGGGCGGTCCGCGAAGTGAATGGCGCGGTGAGCGGAATTTGCAACGATGAGCCTTTTGAGACAGTAGAGACATCGCCTCTGAGTGTCAAGCGAGAATAAAACATTCAACTGGAAATACTGTGCAGATTAAAGGATTGGTGTGGCATGCCTGTCCCCGCTGTCCGTCACCATCGCTGCGTGTGGGAGCGGCTGAAAAGCTCTAAGCCTGGCAGCGCGTTCCTTCTCTCCTTGGCAGGATGTGTGATGGGATGACCTCGTGGTTCCCCACTGCAGCCCTTTTGAGGAATGCTTCGCTCTCTTTAGACTGTAAGTCCCACGCCTTGGGTCACCCTGCAACTGGTATCCGGTTGCGGCATATTAGATTAGGATGACGATCCCAGGGGTGTCGCAGGTTTACCGTGCAAAATGTGTCTGTCTTTAGATACTCTCAAAGCACTGACCCGCTCACATGGTTACTCAATTTCGGTTCATGAGGACAAATAGCAGCGTCGAGCATTCGTGCCCCGGGGAGATGCATCGCACGCTGCATGTTTTCCGTTCACTCTCCCTCTCTTTAGGCTAAATTTGAAGTTCTGTCAACCTGTCCTGAGGACCAGAAGCTACTCAGTCCCAATAAGAGAGTGAAATGAATTCTTCCATCCTGACAGACGGCCTCGTGCCACAGACGTGCCTTCTGTATCATCGCTTGAAAACACGCTGTTTCCAGAATCCATCTTCCCACTTGATGCATCATCACGGATGTTTGGGTTTGGTGGTAAAATTCAATGCTAATTGGGGCGACGAATGTTTAAACTGCTCGTTACGTTTCACGGGTGTAGATCAGTAGCTCCTTACGGGGGCCGAGATCCGAGTTGAACCTCCGGCGTGAGCATTTATACGCAAACTGAGCTGTGAAAAGGTACCAGTTTTCCGTGGAACTTAGATTCCTCGTCAAAGATACTTAGTCATTGGTTTCTTCTAAGATTCAAAGAAGAGGTATTTTTACATCTCGGATACCATCATAGGGTCTGCGTGAGGATTCAACGATGAGATATATCCTGTCACCCCCAAACAGGGTTACGTGATCACGGAATGTGACAGCGAGCAAGCTATCCGAAAGCGGGATTGTTAGGGAGAGATACAAACATATGCTCACCCATATGCACCGGAAAAACACTTTGTAAACTGTAAAGTACGGTGGCAGCGAGAGTCATTATTATTCAAGCATGTAGCCCGGTGTTGTGTTTACTCTGCAAAGTACCCCATTATCTGAGCGGGGAGGCTGGAAGGACCACTTTGGGAAGATGCATGCCGGCATGGTGACGGGGCAGTACGCGCACATCAGGTATGCCGAGGTACGCTTGCAGTCTCTTCTTTAGATTTCCCCGGAGACCAGGAAGTACACTGCAAACAGTTTTACAAATACCTTTTGGCATGGTAAGGGAAACTGAGCAAAATAAGTAGACACAATTGACATCGGGATGTAACCCTGATATCTATTATTTTTGGATGGAGCAAGGCTCCCTCTAACGCTGGGATGCGTTCACAGAGAAACTGAGGGACAAAGCTCTCCTTGTGACTGAGGCCCTTTCGGCGTGTCTATGGCGATGCCTACTTTTCCCCTGTAAATTCATCTACAGCAGTAAAATATGCCAGACTACACGATCCTAGGCGGTCCCGTTAAATGCCTTTAAAAACATAAAAATGCTAAGTGTTTATTAGGAAAATATAAGTTAACAAACTCACATCTTAGATAATTTCTGTAAGAAAGGCGATTCATTAGATGCAATCAACTTAATGCCTCAATAAATATAATCATAAATTAAGATGTTCAAGGACGGATTATTGATTATGATAAAAAAAATTGAGGTTAAGACAAATGAATGACATCAAACATTGTTTAACAAAATACTCATAATACCAGATAAGTTTAATCTCTCTCTGAATCTGATCTCATCT
>NW_006433374.1:1343895-1344320 GCF_000325575.1 Pteropus alecto | reverse complement strand
GAAGGGGCTATACTCAGACAGACCTGAATTAACCTGAAAAACTGTCTTAATTAGCACAGAAGCTTTGATTGGAAAGTTAAGCCCTTATCACTGCCTTTGGTAGGAGAAATTTCAAATCAAGTTGAGAATACTATCAGAACGTTTTTAAAAAAAGAATGTTAACACTTGAAAAGGTGTGTAAAATTCAACTTTACTAGAAATTCAGAGGAGTAAAAATGAACACGATACAACGAGAACATTTATCTTAGAACAGGATCGTATATGATAATAGTTTTATGTTACTTTCTAAAAGACTTTCTTTCTATTTTGTACCTTCTTTTCACTAAAAATGAAAGCGAATGGTAGTTTTCATTGCTCTATAGATTAACAGGCTCTTTCTCATATGTTAATGGAATAGACGTCAAGTCGACATATATTGTGCCTTT
>NW_006433374.1:1339741-1343860 GCF_000325575.1 Pteropus alecto | reverse complement strand
TCTGCCACAGACCCTCAGTTTCTAACCTATGACAAATAAGCTCTAAGGTACCATCGGTAAGATAGAAATTAGTGGTCAGTTGATGCACAGGCCATGGCATGTAGTGTCACAGACGCTCTCCCTGTCCCCAAGTCCCAACCCTTTCTCCGCACGTGGCAGACACGCAGTTTCTTTCCCAACGGAGCAAACTTAGCAAGATGCAAATTCAGGTCTCCTTACTCTACACGTCACATGCTTTTGATTGTTTTGGTCTCCCAATTTAAGACGGATGTGGAAAAACCAGAACACACCCACAAAAGAATGTCCCGACTGTCGTTTTAGAAATGAAACTGAGCCGCAGCGACCATCGGTCGAGATTTGTACGTGAGACTTAAGAGTTGTTTTCAAACACATGAAGCGTCACACAGAGGCTCAGTCCTAGTATTTAGCATCCTGTATTGTTACCCTACGTATTTAAAGAAATTGTGTCTCGAACCTATCCAATAAAAGACGAAACAATGTTTAAGTTATTCGTGAGCCTGATTTATTAGTCAACGTATGTGAAAAGTAATAACTTTCAATTGGCATTTATTTATCTTTGCACTTGCAATAAAACCGCAACAAGTTTGCATCGTCAGTGGCTTTGAAAGAGAGGTGGGTGCTATAGTTCTCAGAATCATGAATTTTAAGACAGAAAAAAAAAGCGAGCCAGTTCTCCAGAAAGAACAAGAGTAAAGAATCTAAAACTGCCCTGCAGACTTCAAATAGATTCCCAGAAAAGCTTATTACACTCGGAAGGTAATTAAAGAATGAAAGGGCTTTCTAAAGGCGTCTGTGGGCTCTTCAAACCCGAGAAATGTTTGAACGTGGAGCTCCAAGTGTCTCGTTTTAATTTGCAGGGAGGACATCTCAGCGTGCGGGGACCTCGCCGCAGCCTGCAGTTACACGGTGCTGGAGGATGTAAGCGTGGCCGTCTGCCCTCTGCCGGGACCCGTCATCCTGCCTTCGAGAGGGAAGCCCAGCCACTCGCTCTCCGGCGGGGTTTCTCCAGCCACGATTCTCTCCACATAGCAGGTGGGAAGTGATAGGAGTGACTCGTGGGGACAGGATGTGGTGAGGACCTACCACAGCTCCCTTGCTCTGTCCTGGGGTAATTCTAACATTAGTTCCCAGCATTTTCCCAGAAAAAAAAATAATAATAAGCCACCATCATCTTCAGAGCTATCTGGATGGCTGACATCTACCGGACTGCTATGAAGTCCAATATGGTAGCCACCAACCACAACTGTACTGACCTTCAAAATGTGGACCGTCTGAGCCATGATAGATGCTTCTGCTTTTGATGTCATAGCTAAAAAATCATTACCAAATCCCATGTCGTCAAGCCTTTTCCCTACGTTTTCTTCTAGGAGTTTTATAGTGTTAAGTCTTAGGTTTAGGGTTTTAATCCAGTTTGAGTTAATTTTTGCAGATGGTGTGAGCTAAGGGGCCAGCATCTTTCTTTGGCATGTGAATATCCAGTTTTCCCAACACGATTTGTTCAAGAGACAATCCCGTCCCCATTGTCTTGGCATCCTTGTCCAAGATCATACGCACAAGAGATCATTTCTGGGCTCTTAATTCTGTTCCCTTGGTCTATATGTCTGTCTTTATGTGAGTACCACACGTTTTTGATTTCTGAAGATTTTCAGTATGTTTTGAAATCAGGAAACATGAGGCCACCAAATTTGTTCTTCATTTTCAAGGTTGTTTTGGCGATTTGAGGTCCCTTGTGATTCCATATAAATTTTCGTCTTTTTGTTTTTGTTTCTGTCTTTTTTTTTTTTTTGGTATCTATATTAAAACCGCCATTGGAATTTTGATAAGGGTTGCATTGTATCTGGAGACATGTCAACAGCATTAAGCCTTCCCATCCATGAGCACAGGCTGTTTTTCCATTGATCTGGGTCTTTAATTTCTTCCAGCAGTGTTTTCTAGTTTTCAGTATACAAGATTTCTACCTCCTTGGTTAAGGTTATTCCTAAGTATTTTATTCGTCTCGATGCCATTTTAAATGGGGTTGTTTCCTGCATTTGTTTTTTGGATCACTCGTTGTTAGCGTACAGGAGGCAATTGATTTTTGCGCGTTGATTTTGTATCCTGCAACTTTGCCGAATGCATGTTAGTTCTAACAGATCTTGTGTAGGATGTTGAGGGTTTTCTACACACAAGATCAACACGTGCCCTTTGTAATGCCTCACCTTTTCATTACTGCGCTTGTCCTGGTGTTCCCTGAACAGACGCCGTTTCTGTGATGCAGGGCCCTAAAAAGACATCTGGATAATTGATTTGTTATTTCAGAAATCACAGCAGCAGGCTGGATGTGATTAGCAGCAGCTCAGGCCGGTGGATGCTGGAGCTCAAGACCCTTTTGCTGAGACATTTCAATAATGGACTAGAGCAAGAATTCCACATGCCTGGCGGATGGATCCCCTACCGGTTGGCGATGATGGGCTTTTATTCACATCCCGGGATCAGAAACATAAAATGTTTTCAGTAAGCACCAGGGGGAAAAGAGAAGGTGCAAACACTCTACAGTCTTTGGCGGTCCCATCTATTCTACAAGCCACTTGTTAAAATGAGCCAATTTTCTGCTAGAGCTGGCTACTTATAGCTTGGCTCTTTCTACTGCAGTTGTGAATTCTTAACCTGCAGCGTGGATGGAACGCATGGCTGTGTATATGGATCTGAGAACAGCCCCTCCCTTCATGCAAATTTAAACTGGCGTCGCAACCGTGCCACCCAAATTTCAAGGTGCCGACATATTAGAAGTTCCACCGACTGATACAATAAGCGAGGAGATTCGAACAAAGATATTATTCCCAGCGTGGGAAGAAATATTACTCTGAATAATTTAAGGAGTGCTATCATAAATTCACAGGAAATGAAATTCAGAATTGCCCATCTCATGGGACTGAAATTAAAAGAAGCCGCAGAGGGATCACAGAGAGTGAGAGGCAGGAAAAGATCATTACCGCCTAAATCCTGATCTTCGTCATCTTTTCCCTTTGGGATAGAATTTGGAGAGTGTAGACGTGAAATAGATTAGAAGGGGTTTAGTGAAGGAGGTCACCCACCCTCTGCAGGGGGCGACCCATGACTGAGTTCCAGCCGAAGGAGTGTAAGCAGAAGTGTTGGGGTGCCTCTCAGGGGTGGCTCCCCATATCCCTTCCACTTACGCCATCCGCTTGTGGAAAAGTTGCCTATTGAGCAGCCTGTCATGGTCTTCACAGGAGTGAGAAATGAATTTTCATTGTGTTCGGATCATTAAATGTGTTTGGCTTTGTTTTAGCAGCCAGAATCCCCTAACAAATACTGGCTGCACATCTGTGTAATCTCGGATAAAACGTGCCACTTATCTGAGAGTCCACTTACTCCTCAGAAAATAATCTGAAGGACAGATAATCTAGAAGGACATGAAACAATGAAAATGAAATGCTCCATGTGCCTAAAATTAGATAATTCCCACCTAAAGATGCACCCGATATTTCAATGCTATATTTAATTGATTCTAAGGACCGTGTCTGAAATTAGCATGTCTATTAGCCTTGATGGACTGTCCGAGTCAAAGTGACATTTTTAAAAGAGTATTTTAGCGGTGTGTAAAATCAAAGTTCAACCTTCAATCTGTGGTGTCTCAGATTTGATGAAGCGGCATGCCATGTGCCGGATTCCAGGACGGGAATTGCCATGAGCTTTCTGTTTCTCCAGGATAGAGCCACCCGCTCCGACTCTTCAAAAAGCTAGGCTGTTACACAGTCAAGGTCAAGGGAAGTAAAATCCAGCTCGGACATTAAGGCTGCCACGTCCAAGTTCACGGAAACTATAAGACCTCCCATTTCGCTAAGCTAAGTGCACTACCTGAGTCTCAAAATTTAATATCCTGGTTTATAGAAAGGTTTAAGTTTGTCCTGGCTGTCACAGTGTGCACACATGGAGGTATTAAGAAAGGAGAAATTCCGGTTCTCTCAAGCTCCGATTAAACCCTAATTAGACAATGATTAATTTCTACAAACATTGCTACATGTATTTATATGTCCCATTGATCTGTAGCACAGGAACAAATACATCACAATTCAATAGGTAGTTGATATCTGCTAC
>NW_006433374.1:1335107-1339117 GCF_000325575.1 Pteropus alecto | reverse complement strand
CAGTCTTTGGCGGTCCCATCTATTCTACAAGCCACTTGTTAAAATGAGCCAATTTTCTGCTAGAGCTGGCTACTTATAGTTTGGCTCTTTCTGCTGCAGTTGTGAATTCTTAACCTGCAGCGTGGATGGAACGCATGGCTGTGTATATGGATCTGAGAACAGCCCCTCCCTTCATGCAAATTTAAACTGGCGTCGCAACCGTGCCACCCAAATTTCAAGGTGCCGACATATTAGAAGTTCCACCGACTGATACAATAAGCGAGGAGATTCGAACAAAGATATTATTCCCAGCGTGGGAAGAAATATTACTCTGAATAATTTAAGGAGTGCTATCATAAATTCACAGGAAATGAAATTCAGAATTGCCCATCTCATGGGACTGAAATTAAAAGAAGCCGCAGAGGGATCACAGAGAGTGAGAGGCAGGAAAAGATCATTACCGCCTAAATCCTGATCTTCGTCATCTTTTCCCTTTGGGATAGAATTTGGAGAGTGTAGACGTGAAATAGATTAGAAGGGGTTTAGTGAAGGAGGTCACCCACCCTCTGCAGGGGGCGACCCATGACTGAGTTCCAGCCGAAGGAGTGTAAGCAGAAGTGTTGGGGTGCCTCTCAGGGGTGGCTCCCCATATCCCTTCCACTTACGCCATCCGCTTGTGGAAAAGTTGCCTATTGAGCAGCCTGTCATGGTCTTCACAGGAGTGAGAAATGAATTTTCATTGTGTTCGGATCATTAAATGTGTTTGGCTTTGTTTTAGCAGCCAGAATCCCCTAACAAATACTGGCTGCACATCTGTGTAATCTCGGATAAAACGTGCCACTTATCTGAGAGTCCACTTACTCCTCAGAAAATAATCTGATTACTCCACCTAGAAGGACATGAAACAATGAAAATGAAATGCTCCATGTGCCTAAAATTAGATAATTCCCACCTAAAGATGCACCCGATATTTCAATGCTATATTTAATTGATTCTAAGGACCGTGTCTGAAATTAGCATGTCTATTAGCCTTGATGGACTATCCGAGTCAAAGTGACATTTTTAAAAGAGTATTTTAGCGGTGTGTAAAATCAAAGTTCAACCTTCAATCTGTGGTGTCTCAGATTTGATGAAGCGGCATGCCATGTGCCGGATTCCAGGACGGGAATTGCCATGAGCTTTCTGTTTCTCCAGGATAGAGCCACCCGCTCCGACTCTTCAAAAAGCTAGGCTGTTACACAGTCAAGGTCAAGGGAAGTAAAATCCAGCTCGGACATTAAGGCTGCCACGTCCAAGTTCACGGAAACTATAAGACCTCCCATTTCGCTAAGCTAAGTGCACTACCTGAGTCTCAAAATTTAATATCCTGGTTTATAGAAAGGTTTAAGTTTGTTCTGGCTGTCACAGTGTGCACACATGGAGGTATTAAGAAAGGAGAAATTCCGGTTCTCTCAAGCTCCGATTAAACCCTAATTAGACAATGATTAATTTCTACAAACATTGCTACATGTATTTATATGTCCCATTGATCTGTAGCACAGGAACAAATACACCACAATTCAATAGGTAGTTGATATCTGCTCATTTCTAGAAGTTAAAATAAACCTCTGAAAAAAGAGTGTGGCCTCAGTACTTACTATACCATGACAGATAATCAGGATAATTTTTTTTAAAAAATATACACGAAATCTTTGACCTCTTTTGTTCATTCAGAGAACTCTAAACAAACTGAGATGCCTGAACACGGAACAGAATGCACACCCCTTATGCAAGCCTATTTTGTGTCTCACAGACAACTTAATCCTAACACCCAACACTGACTTAAAACAAAGGTCAACAGACTACTCATGAGCCTTAGCCAAGCCTGGCCTGTCACCTGTTTTTATGCAGCTCATAAACAAAGAACGTTTTTCTGCATTTTTAAATGTTTGGGGGCAAATTTTGTGACATGCGAAAATGCTATGAACTTCACATGTTAGCATCCCTAAATCAAGCCTGACCGAAACAGGGCCACGTGAATTATCTCCGGCTGCTTTTCGGTGACAAGGGCAGAGAGTTGCGTGGGCCATAAACCCTGACATATTTGCTCTCTGGTGCTTTGCCGAAAAAGTGTGATGACCCCTCCTGACTTAAGCCTCGTCACCCCAAGGGACCGAGGCAGTGTCAGCCTCAGCTAGGGACATTTGCGTGAAAGGCACAGTCTGAGTTCGGGCCCCAGCACTTCTGATTTAGAATCTGTGGTTTGAGAAGCCCCCTAGGTGATTTATAGAAACATTAAAATGTGGCGAGTCCTACTCTCAAGAAAATGGATACTCTACGCATTCATCAAGGAAGGTATGTCAGTTTGAGGAAACGCAGAGAAATAGATTCATAACTCATGGGTATTTTCGTGACAAACAAATACTAAATGATGAGGCATTAGTTTTCACGGGGCAAAAATCGAGGACGTTTTAGATGCAGCCCTGAAGGATTACAACCTAGAAAGAGATAACAGGTGTAAGCCTAGATTAGTTTTGTGAAATGGACACTTGCTTAATCATAGCGGTGTTGCTTGGGTGCGTGCGTGTGTATGCGTGCGTGTGTGTGAGTGCGCGCGCGCGCATGCGTGTTGATAATTGACCTAAACTGTTACTCATGGAAGAGGTGTAGACGATCAACCAAGACATATACACTCCTTCATTTACGGAACAGACGAGTGACAATTACAGGGGACTGCATCGCGTGAGGCTGTGCGCCAGGACTGAAGATGATGCTCTGAGCCACGTACCATTATGCGTACCGGGTCAGCGTGCAGTGATCAGAAGACGCAGTCTATTCTGCTTTTCGCTCGGACATTTTCAGCTGGTTCTTTCATGATCACTGGACACTGATTTCTTAGACACGAACCAAGTGTTCCACATTCATGAGCAGAGTAATTTAAACTTTTCACACTCTCTTTTTGTTAGGTATAAACCCATGTTTCATCGATGGTGCTCCAGAAAGTTCTTCTCTGGTCATTTATCACAGACAAAGAGCTGATAAAATGGGGACTGTAGCTTTTCCTGGGGGCAGTGGTTAACTTGTTCCTAAAAGAAGGCTGATATTTCACTTAACATGGAAGGAGTGACCTCAGAGAGCTGCTGTGTACCCAGGCTCGCTTCTCACCAGTGGCTCTCCGCTGGCCCATTGCTAATTTAGATGAGCAACCCCAGGAGGCCTGACTTTCAAAATGTTTTTTGGGGGAAAATAATTTCTAAAAGATAATGACATCTGTGAAGACTCCTGAGATGAAACGGTCATACTTATCAATCAACCGCCTTCACCCAACAGTCCTCAACTCGATTTGCATAGAAATCAGTTGTCACGAGCTATTTGCAAACTTAATCGATCATGTATATGTTTTCCTAATTCTTGACACCGTGGTGATCTATGCCCACATGAGGGCTTCGGGATTGCATTTTAAGCAGCAGTAAAGGTTCCATCCGTTTTGGTCTAGATCACTATGGCCTCATTTGCAACCTGTCGCGATGTGTTTGCCGTTTAATCATTCTTATCCTTCCCGTCATCCGAATGTCCCTTGTTCTGCCTCTGACTGAGCGCCCAGCCCTGCCTCCTTCTCCTGAGGATGACTGGGAGAGAAGAAAGCGAAGAGTGTCCACAACCGAAACCGTTTCCCAGAGGAAATACGACCCCACAGTGTCATTTGATGGAAGAAGTTATGTCAACGCATATGTCCTGGTTTTTATTCCCAACTTCTCCAGTTATTCATACAGTTCCTGTACGAAACTTAACTTTTCCCATAGTCATAATATTTGGCACTGGGCCCCCTCAAAGATGAAAACAACGCAACAGGGGAGTAGCCAGTCCGGAGTTTTCGACCGGACTGAAAAATCGATTTGAAGTGATTTGTACTCACATCACTCACTGTGATATGTCGAAATTAGGTATGACAGCTGTCCGCTGGGATTTATGTGTTAGTCCCAGTGACAGAAATGAATGCTAGCTAAAGTATGAGGAAGAGAACATAGAACAAGGAGGAAGAGGAGGAGGAG
>NW_006433374.1:1303352-1335035 GCF_000325575.1 Pteropus alecto | reverse complement strand
GAGGAGAAAAATAATCCGAGGGCTAACTGGCAGCAGAGAGGAGAGCCAGTCGCCGACTCGGACGAAGGCACCTCCAGGCAGCAGGCTCTCGCCGACGGCTTCATTTTGTGCAGCTGCTGGTGGGAATCACCTGCAGCCCTCTCTCCGCTCTCCTTAATTTCCAAAGTCTCTAAAAGGAGACCCCATGTGCCCTAATTCAGATTACTCGTGAACCCCCTCCGTGATGCCGACACCGCCCCCTCCCACAGATGACGACGCAGGATGGGTGGGCAGATGATGCATGTGATCAGACACAAAAAGTCCCCTGAGTTCCTGGTCTTCTGCTATCCAGAGACACCCTGGTCTTCACAGACACATTTTTCCAAATTATCCTGTCCTCCCAATGTGGTACTACCATCCTACGTCCCCTAAGAAAGTACGCAAGCGGTGCCTCGAAGCTGACAGCCTCGAGCCTCGTCACCCAGCTGTGCATCCTGGGTACATTCGAGGACATCTTATTGATATAGATTCTTCCGTCCAATGACGCTCTGGCTTTATCGAGAACCCATGTTGCTATGTGACAACTTACATAATAAGCGATGCATTGAACCATCAGAGTCCATGCGGTCACCATCTTAGGAGGACAATGAGGAAAAAAGGCATTTCATTTTAAAATGGAACTATATAGAAGCCACAGCAAGACAGGCCTCCAGGTCCCGTACGGTGTCTTTCCCTGCATCCTTCACCACCTACCAGATCCCTCTTTATTGCAGGTAGCACGTGGCGGCAGGAGGCCAGATAAGCAGTCTGAACTCTGCGAGCATTGCTCAGGCAGAGTTCGATTGTCTTCCATTCACCCTGGCCAGCACGCTTGCTGTGAGAAAGTGGACAGTCCCAGGCACCCCACTGGGCACTTCCCTGTCCCTTTAGCGAAGAATCACATTTTCCCATGAGTGTGCGAATCAGGGACCCTGTACAACGTCCTAAGCACCTAACACAGGGACATGGAAAGCCCCCAGCAGGCACACATGGAAGCCTCGGCTTCACAATACTGCTAGGGAACATTTCATCAGACAAGCTCAGGGACAACCGACGTGTTCTGAATGGGTCATTCGGCGTCATCACTATGCGAGGGTGAGGTCAGGGGAGGAGAGAGAGAGAGAAATAAAAGCATCCCCTAGTTGATGATTATTAGGCTATTAGGTTAGAGAGAATATTTGGTTAGCCGTATCTTGAGCATTGGCAAAATGCTATGCGTCCTTGCATAAAACTTTGCAAAATTTCTTCTTAATTTTAATGGATATTTCCTCATTTTATTTTTTAAATCTACACGTCGCGTATATCATGTCGTAGATGTTTTCCTTCGTACAAAAATTCTTGCAATTCTTTCTTCCAGGGCCTGTCTCACCTTTTTAAGGAGCGTACTTCCATCATGGTGACACTGCTTTTCCCACGGCGCTTTGAGGTGGCCTTCTGTTTCTGCGGGGGGGACGTCCTCAAGCATCATCTGTGGGAAGAAAAATCTTGTATTTTTAGGTGATGAGGACACTTATAGGGTTAAAGCAATAATTAACAGTAACTTATATCACAAAAGGATCGGAATACAGAAAGCAAAAACATCTGCCAAGTCCGACTATTGTGATTCTTTTTTGCCCGTGCTCTGCCACCGAGGAAGGAAAGATGAGGTGCTAAACTAATGAAAAATTCATAATCAAGGAACCCATAAGCCTGTGGATTTATATGTGATTATTGCAAAGGGGAATATAGAAAGTGTATAATAGGACAAAACCAATTACCTATTTATTACCACGGCGATGTGCCGAGCAGGAAACAGGAGAATATTTGTGCTTCTCAAGGCTCATAAACCAGCAAACATTACTGATTCATGGGTGCAGGGTTGGAGTCAGCTGATGTCACCTCCCGAAATCGCTCTCTCGGGACACCTAGAATTCCTCATTTTTGATTGATCACGACAACATGATTTTATAGCAATGTTTACAATTTACTGATTTACTGGTAAACAGGTTCATCCGTTTGGGGACAGCATTCCGCTCATAAATAAACCATAAAATTAATAAAGAGAGAAATAGCAAGGAACTTTGGGCACAAAGTCGAGGGAATAAATTAAGGCAGATTTTTTTTTTTTTTTCCTTTTTGCCGTTGTGTATTTATGACCCAGACTGTGTTTTATGACACGGAACTGCGACCGTTTGTTGCAAATGAAATAATCTCTACTTGAGACTTTCCACCAGATACAGGACAAAGTTGAGCATGACCGTCGTTCACAGCATGCTGTGCCTCCAGGTGATACATCCTTGTGTGAGGCGCCAGTTCAGAGTTTGCGTCACTGCGTCACCAAATGCCTGTACAGTCAATGCCCAATTTCAGCACCGTCTCCTAGCAGACCCAAGCTCCAGCAGAATAACTTTCTTCCTGAGACAACTAACAGAATGTGGGAAAATCCTCAGATACATTTTTGGATGCATTCCTCGGTTCCTTTTCCCCAGGAATTTGCACGATCCGACTCATGGTTGATGTTTTGGGGAGGTCTATGCTATTTGTTTGTGCTCCAATGGGAAGACCGTCACTTGGCAAAACATGTCCTTTCTGAAAATAGATGTTTCTAGATTACCATAATTCGGGATCGCTCAGCACTGGCCGGATTGGCGTTTGGGACTGGATCATTCTTTGTTGTTGGGACGTTTCCTGTGCACTGCAGGGTGTTGAGCAGCATCTCGGGTGTTTAGCAGCATCTCTACCCACTAGCTGCCAGTAATATCCCTTCCACCTGGTTGTGACAAACAAAAATGTCTGCAGACAATGCCAGATGTTCCCTGGGAGAAGCTAGAAACACCATAGCTACTGCTCGACAGAGAGAGAGCGGGAGAAAGAGAGAGAGAGAGAGAGACAGAGAGAGAGACAGAGAGAGAGACAGAGACAGAGAGACAGAGAGAGACAGAGAGAGATGTGCAGATCATTCCCTCCTACACGCGTGCTCATCTCTGATGTCGAATGCACTCAGCGCTGCATCTTATTGCTGTTTCCGTCATGAATAGCTTCCACTTTCACGCTGCCCCGACGTGCAAAGCGTTTTACTCGCCTCTGTGCAGCTCTCGCATCTCCGTGGGTGGCTCATTGTCCCCTTTTCACAACTGAGGAAGCTGACGTTCAGAGCATCTAGGCCAGAGCCTGTCCGAGTCCAATGCGCACACACAGCGCTGGGCATCTCTCTAGAATGCTCATTCCGGTTTCGGACGTCTGGGGCGGAGCCCGAGAGTCTGCGTGTCTCACGAGCTCCCAGTGGATGATGACGCTGCTGTTCCAAGGGACACACTTAGAGAAGCAAGAGACAAGGTCACTTACCCAAAGTCCCGCCGCCAGAAACTCCTGGAGTCGGAAACGGAGCCCAAGTCCGTTTCTCGCACGGGCTGTGGCCTTTTCTCTGATTCTGCCTCTCGATAGCAACGCCTGTGCCCGGCATTAGCTGTCCTCCTCCTTCGGTGGCTCGAGACGCTGGCATTTCTCCTCCTATCATGCTCACGAGAGGACCTGCAGGGCTGGGAAAAGGCAGATGGGTGCAGATGGGTGCATCGGTTTCCCTGGATTCCCGCCCATTGGAAAGGACCGCCATCACTCTCTCTCACTGCTCACGTTCACGCTGTAAGCACTGCTTACACGACGTCTAGCTGCCAGACAGGGACTCAAAGATGTGAGGAATACAGGTGACCCTTGGAAAACGAGAGAGTCAGAGGCACTGACTCCCACACGGTCAACTACCCCGAAACTTAATTACTAGTAGCCAACTGTTCGCTGAAGCCTTGTTGGTAACATACAGCAGTCAATGACGCGTACTCTCTATGCGATACATATTATAGATTACATGCTATGATCAAGCCAGCTAGAGAAAGACTATGATTAAGAAAAGCATAAGGAGGTGAACGTGCGTTTATGGTATTTATTGATGACAAAATCCTCGTGGAAGTGGACCCGCACGGTTCAAACCTGTGTTGTTCGAGTGTCGATTGCATAATCCTTCTCTCCTGAAATTCATGTTTAACTGGGGATGGCCGTGCATGAACAGGTAATTATGAAGTGGTCTTCTGACTTTGTTCCTGAAGCCTGAACAGGGAAATTACGACAACGCAGACTGAAACTGGCAACACACCACCTCGTCTACGAGGAGCCCAGCCCCGGTCACGACCTGTCTCATTCTGAGAACTCCACCGCCATATGGGCCACCCTTTTGAGACTGGTGTGCTGTTCTTTGACTGAGCCCGTCTGGTCCCGCCTGACAAGCCGAAGATGATATTACAAGGTCATTTTTGAGCAAGATATGTGGCAAATGATAGAACAACTAGAAAGCATCATTCAGAAGGGGTCGTAATAAAATCATCTGCCTATTGCTTTAATAAAAGCATCTGCCCATTGTTTTAATCATATTCCATTATGATTTGTCCGACACGTGTCTACTGTGTGTCACTGCATCCATGGCTCTTAGGAGCTATGTACTAAAATTTTAGAAAACCGGTACATAATAATTTCAACGATTGACAACATTGCCAACTAACCACGGAAGGCAAAGTGGACAACCTATAATGATCGGACATGGTCCATGTGTCAAATAGGGAGATGACCTTGATTCCCGCTAATAAATCTTCAGAGTAAAGGATCAGTCACAACTGCCGGTATGGACGCTGTCTGACCCTAAATTATTGGGGAGGGAGCTCACTCCATCAAACTTTTTTCTCCTGCCCCATTTCCATTGCTCTTTCTGCTGAGCCGCCCCTCTTTCTAGATCATGAATTAGCTCCTACGCCATTGATCGCTGCAGGAATAACAGTGGAAGTTGCCTTGGTTCGCGAACGTTTTAGTGCAGAGATGGATGTTTCATACCAGCCAGTCACAGCAACGGAATACAAAGTGGACCAGCACCTCTGAGAGCATCGACCACACAGGAAGAAGGAGAACTGTGGACACTTTCCACCCGCCCCGTACTCTCCTTCTGGCCCTTGGAGGCCGTCAGTCCTTCCAGCTCGGATGCGCTCGTCACCTGGTTGTCTCTGACTTCTGAGCGTTTTTGCCTTTGTCTTGCAAAACCTTCCGCGTGCTCCCTCCCATCAGCTAGCATTATTCCTTTACGAAAAAATTCTACACTCATCTTGGTCTCCTTTTAAAATCAGCACTTTGTCTTTCTCATTTGCTTGTTGTTTGTTGTTGTTGTTGTTGTTTTTTGACATATATTTATTTTCGTTATTACTCAGGTTCTGAAGTTCAAACGCTTTTTGAGCACAATGCTCTCCATGTACTTTCCCACGAGCCCTGCGATTTGCAGAATGATTTTGCCGTCTGTTAGGTTCATTTACCTCTTACCTTCCTGCGTGACAAAGCTCGCGAGATCTCATCTCACGCTCTTTCTGCCTGGAACCACGGAACTCTAGTGCTCCCTCCCTTCACAGCCGGATTTCATAAAACAGTCATCTGTCGTGGCCACCTCCTCCTAGTCCCGCCTCATCCCGTGCGGACCTGGCCTTCGCCTCGCCCCCTGCACTGAAACCGCTCGCGCAGTGCTTCCCGATCACATTTCTGTAACTCAGTTTAACAGATAAAAAAATCAAAGAGCCCACATGCTCCTCAGCTGGGGGATGGATACTCACACTGTGCTGCATCCATACTACGGAATACTAGACAGCCGTCAAGAGGGACGCAGGGGACAAATGTCACATGCGCGACGCCGAGGCCGAGAAGCCAAATTCAAAGACTAAATGCGGCGTCATTCCGTTTACGTGACATCCTCGCAAAGGCGCAGCTCTGTCGACAGTGGGCAGCTCAGTGGTGGCCAGCGGCTGGGGGGACAGGGGATGCTCCAACGGGCATTTTGGGCGAGGGGAGAGTGGGCAGTGGGCGCGCATTGTTCACCATCTGCAGTGAGTGGTGTCGCACAGCACTACACATCTGTTGAGCTCACCAAACTGGACAGTGAAAAGGCTTCATTTGGCTGTGTGTGAATACACCGTGTTTTGGGGTTATCTTGATCACATCAGCGCCTTTCGCGTGCAATCCAAAGTCTGCACTGTCATCTGTTGAGCTCACCAAACTGGACAGTGAAAAGGGTTCATTTGGCTGCGTGTAAATACACCGTCTTTTGGGGTTATCTTGATCACATCAGTGCCTTCGCGTGCAATCCAAAGTCTGCACTGCGCCCTGTAGCTTTCGCAGGAAGCATCGCGATGTCACCCCGAACGGGGAGAAACACGGACTTCGTCACCGATTCCCCTTTTCTTCCTGTTCTCCCCCTCTCCTTCCACACACACGCTTTTCGGTAAACGCAGGCGAGATAGAGTCTACACTCTCTGCTCTTCGATCAGCCCTTGGACCTGCTCCCGCCTGTCCCCGTGTGCTGCCCACCTTCGTTCAGATCCCCATCATCCTCTCCCGAACTCCTGGGCTAATTTCTGGGTCATCTCCCTGCTTCTGATCTCACTGCTTCCCAATCGGCCGCTTACCCGTTTGAATCACAGGCACTGACGGAGTCCCAGCCATTCACACTTGATGTCAAGGGCTCCCCAGCCCAGCCTGCAGGGGCTGAACTCCCAACATGTCCTTAAACCAGAAGAGCCTCACGAAAATACCTCTTAAAAGACGTTGAGTTGAAAAAAAGAATCGTTTATCGTCTGCTACGTGCTGGAGACTGAATATTCACAGACGAATAACGTCCTATGCTCCCCTCGAGGAAACGGGTGAGCAAATCAACCTAATAAAACGGCTCCTCACCCCGAGCTCTCAGCGGCACCCTCTGCAACACCTGCACATTGTAAATAAACGGGTCAGCGGAGAGAGCGTCCCGTGGAGCGCTTGCCTCGTCTCTACCTTTGATTTTTCCCGAAGTAAGGCTGTAATTTTGTTCTCCTTTTCAACTTGAAAATCAATGCTGAATTTAAGTCAGTCGTCTACGTTGCTGCAAAGGAATATCACTGTTTCTAGTGAGAAATAAAGGCAAATCAAGCGTTCCAGGAGTAGACCTGGTCCACACCAGCCCAATGCCCTTATTTCTTTCAGCTTTACTGAGGTATACGTGACAGATAAAACTGGAAGATATTGAAAGTGTACAATGCGATGATTTCATCCCTGTATTGCTTATGAAAGGACCCCCCCTGCCCTGCACACATCCATCAGCAAACATATTTATCTTTCTTGTTGTCATTGACAACATTTAAGTTCTACTCTCTTGGCGGACCTTAATTATACAATATGGCGGTGTCAACCGTAGTCACCATGTTGTTCATTAGATTCTCAGAACTTATTCGTCTCGTGGCCGAAAACTTGTACCCTTTGACCAACCTCTCCCGACCTCCCACACCCGCAGCCCCCCGAACAACCACCTTTTTACTTTCCGTTTCTATAAGCTTAACTTTATTTTTTTTTTAAGAGTCCACACATAAGTGATGCCATGCAGTAGTTGTCCTCTGTCTGGCGTATTTCACTGAGCACAGTACTCGCTAGGTCTCCACGAGGTCCACCCATATTGTCGCAAAGGACAGGATTTCCTTCCTTTTTAAGTTCGGATGATATTTCATTTTATATCTATATCTACATCTAACTTATAGTGATAGCTATATCATTATCTGTCTATGTCACATTGTCCACATCCCTTCATCTGTTGACGCTCACTGGGACCATTTCCATACCTTGGCTATTATGAAGAACACTGCCATGAACAGGGGAGTAAAGATATGTCCTTGCAGACTGGCTGTGTTTCCTTCGGATATATCCCCAGGAGTGGGATTGCTGGATCATATGGTAGCTGAAAATTTATGATAGATTAAGAATATGGAAGGAAGAGAGATTCCAATGGAGATCGTGCAGGAAAAAAGTAATTATTCACAACATCAGTTAAAATGGCAAGGCAGGCTCTACTCGGGACTGTCGCTGGGGCCACTGTAGTGCGGTTTTGCAGCAGGGGAGACAGGTGGGGCTCCACTTCGAACATGACAAAGAAAGTCACAAAGCACGGTGTGCAGGGTGGGGTGCGGAGTGGGGCACTGGTGGACAGAAAGTCGCTGAGTGCAGGCCGATTCTTTGGCAAACTGAGGTGAGTGAGTTCTTGCTGACGGCGGGCCAGGGCGCTCAGATAGCTCCAGGGGGCCGGCGGAAATGAGCAGAATGGGCAGATATCGAGGCGGGGAGGATGGACGGGACTTTTGCTAAAACCGAGCTCTCGGAGGATGGAGTCCAGTCTGGCTTAGAGGGTTTGATTGGCATTGGGGCAAGACAAGGATGTTCGCCAAGAAGGCAAATGTCAGGAAGGCACTTAATGTACTAACGATAAGAGCAAACGCTCCATACTACTCGCTACACCCCACGTATGTCTGAGGTCATTTCATATATACTCTGACCTTCTCCCCACGACCATACAATAGGTATCTATATTATCCCCATTTTACAGCAGGGGAGACTGACTTATCTAAATGGGGAGTCATCTGCCTAAGAGCGTACACATAGTAAGTGGACAACTAACATCAGCAACCAGGTGGTCTGGCTCCGTGGCTTACGCTCCTAATCATCGCATCATATTAAGAAATGGGTCAAAATGAAGGAAAAAAATGGGAATTTAATTTTTACTGCTACAAATCTTATAAATACGAAAAAGAGAGGGGCGTAATGGTTTCTTAAAGTTCCTTTACAGAGGAAAAGAGTTATTAACAAGAAAAATAATTCTGTAAAAGTCTCTTCAAAATGACATTCCCAATGACAAAAAGGTGCGTCTATGGAGCCTATTGAATCATGTAGAGAGGACAACATGGCCACACAAGTGTCCCATCTCTGGACCCTCCATCTCTCCCCCGGAAGGCCTTTTTGGGTAGAATGGAGTGCATTATTCACACATAATGACTTCAAAACTTGGAAGTCATATTTCAAGGAAACTCACTCCACTTTTAAACGAAACACACGTAAAATATAGCCAGTTCTATTTCGAAAAGTATTTCACTTTGACAGACCGGGCAGAGTACGTGCCGCATCAGGTTGTTTGTCAAAAACTCGCAAACCGCATCCTAATAATCTGTTTCTTTCTTATTACCAGACGAAATACGTGGTGCCATATATCTGAGATAGTCGAATAAGGACCAGCTGGTTTTTTCCATAAGAGAGAGAGGAAAAGAAATGCTGTTTCTTACCCAAAGTGCTTTTTCATTTTTAGACGTTTAACAAAATAGATGTCAGACCTCAGGGGCAAAAGGACAGCTCCGTCCCTCCAGCCTCCTGGGATTCTGGGGACCTGAACCAGTTTCCTTAGATGGAAATACTTGCGGGACAATTCCTGCTCCGTCTTCAGGGTGAACATTTCTTCAAAGCAGTAGGCACGTTTCTCTGAGGTTCAAACTTCTGGCTCTCAGGGATGGGGGCCCAGCAGAGGGAGCACAGTCATGTGGTGACAGCATTGCCTGGTATCAGGCAGCGGCTAGACTTAGGGTGGTCCCTTCTGTAGGTATATAAATGTCATATAACGATGCTGTACACCTGAGACTAATATGATATTGTATGTTACCTTTTTTTAAATAAAAACCTTTGAAAAAAAAGTTAACAAAGCAAAAAAAGAAGTCAGATGTTAATATCATTAAAAACTGAAGGTTATAAATTTGAGTATCTGTTTAATTATAAAATAACTACGATATGGATACTGAGAAACATACTCATTTTTATTCTACAGCTATGATCATAGCTCGCTGGTCCTGGAGATCAGAAATAAACTTCTTACAATGTTAAAAGAATGTTTCTCTAGACATCGTCTATGTAAAAATAATGTATCAAATCAGAAATAAGATTAAGGTGATTTGAATGTGAACATGGGCAATTTTCCCCTAGCCTATCTAGTCACTTTGGGCTAATTTAAGGGAGTGTTCCTTTTGCTCCAAAGACTGCTGAGCAGAAAGAAAATGACTCTTCGGAGGAGCAGGTCTTATCCGGGGCGTGTCACAGACACTGAGTGGCCTGCCTATCCAACACCCTTGACTAGGCTCTTTGCTCGGTGCGTGATCTTCAGTGCCGTGTTGTGTTTGTCTTCCGATTTGTCAAAATGGGACCGTTAAACCTTCACAAATATTTCAGTGAAACCAGGCGTGGCAGTTTTGAACTGTGTTTCATAGCTTAGCTGGCTTGATGCTTTCCAGAATGTTTCTCTGTGTGACTCTTGGACTCTCGATTTGGGTCGGCCACGCAGAAAGTTCTGTGAGATTGGCAAGGCATGAAGAAGCAGCAGCCATTGGAGAAGGTTGGCCAAGATAGGACATAGCTGTCCAAGTTGCCACCGATCTGCTTGACCCCTTGTTGGCATAGGGTGGCAGCTGAGACCATATTTCACCCAGATCCTTCCGGAATACGTCCTGTAGTGACTCCAATCCCTGAGTTAAGTGCACATACAGCTCCAGGCAGAGAATACTGGCTTCTTCCTCAGACCCCTGCCTTGCCTGGCTTAGACATGGCATTGGGAGAACTGTGTGTTCCAATTTGTCCCTATAACTTGCAATTGGTCCCCACGGGTGCCAGGTTATCCTGAAAGTCTCTAATCGTCCTGATAGGTTTCCAACTTGTGCTCATGGGTGCCCAGTTGTCCTGGAGGGCTCCGGTTTGTCTTCACTTTCTCCTGTCCCATGTCCAAGTCTCTTGCCTGCTGTCTCCCCCGCTGACTTCAGACTCACTGCCACGTACACAGACGACAGCCTTGCGTGGATGTCTTTACCATCGCCTTTGCGTGTTCTGTAGCTAACGACTTTCCTCTGAATCTCCAACGGTCCCCTTATAGATTTTCACCATCCCAGCGTCTCTTCCAGCTGAGTAAGAGAGAGGTTTGATTTCAAAGTAATCAGTAAGAGTAAAGTCTAATTTAAAATCCCTGATTCCAGTACATTTTCATCAGTTTTGTCTGAAAGACCACTTGTAATATTTTCTTCATTATTCGTAGTCCTGTCAGCTGCAGTCAGCTTCCGTCATTTTCTGTCTGTTTAGTCCTTCACCACAAGTTAAAAACAGTGGGACGTCACTTTCGTGTCTCCTCCAGATTGCTTTCCAGTGACAAATCAACAGACATACTTGGCAAGGTAGCACCGTTAAGGAATTCTTTAAAAACATATTGCTTGTAATCTGAGAATATTCCTTTGACCCTAAGTTAGGATGGAATCTCTAACCCATGGTTACCATTATTCTACACTAGTACATTTGGAACAATTATGTTGTCTTCCATTCTTCAAGGCCCACCTACACCCCAGGACTAGATGCGATTACACCAGTCCATTTGAAGTTCTATGCTGCTATCACACTTGGAGAAAAAGTCCCTTATTCTGCATTGCTCAGGGCGTCTACCATCCTTAATCAATTCCTTATGAACATATAAAGTCTGCTGCTTCTAGAGGAACATGGAGAACCTGGGCCAGGTGTGTGTACATATAGATGGGACTTTAAAAGACTTAGAGCAACATATATCAACATCCATCTTCAGAAACCCGGCTGGCTGTCAAGTAGAACCATAACCCTAATTCTACTCTGGGCTCTAGTCCCTCGTGGCCTGGTGTCAGCATAGCTCCCAGCCTACGACCTTGTAGGGTTTATCTGCGAATGTTTCCATCACCACTAACAAGTCAACTACCACTACCATCCTCAGTAAAGACAAAAACAAAAATTAGTAACCAAAATACTAATAACAGTGAAACATGGAATTTACTTAGCATCTACGGTGTGATAGGAACTGGGAAGTAATGTAATAAGTTCATCTATGAATCGCAGGAATTAGGTACGTTTATATCTAGCTCATAAGTGACAGAGTCCAACTATGAACTCCAACCTATTCGTCTCTGAATTTCTGACTCTCTTCATTCCGCACACTGAAACTCTAGTGCGATGAATTTCCAAGCCCTGCAGTCAGGCCACGAAATCCCTTTAATCATATCTCCAAAGGTCCTGGGAGACTTCCTGGCCGCTTTAGTGGAGCGTATCTGGAACTATATCTTGCAGCTGAGAAGCCGTCTGAAACCTCGTCCTATCCATATGCCCCTGGCCTCTATTCATTGCTTTCTTCTCTCGTTTCCAAAATCCAGTGACCCACCCCTGCCAGAATGTGCTCCTTGCTCGAATTCTTCGCTTCAGAGCTTGGCAGAGCGAAGCCAAGGAGAGTCGGTACATCCAGGCACGGAGCAGGGATGCACACTGCAAGCGAACGTAAATTGGGCGGTGCAAACTAAAGGTGATCAAAGACTGTGGATGAAAACAAAGTCCTTGTAAGGGCAAAAACATTCCCATCAGACTCCAGCTGCCACCCCAACTGGCTGCGGCCTAGTGCGTGTCGCACGGAGCCACACGCACGCCTCAGAACCGCCAGCGAGCCTCAAAAACGACCAAGCATCGAGGGACGCGTTTCCACCCTTCACATTCCGGCTGTTTCCAGCCCCTTCTGACCCACCTTGACTATGTGAAATTAGAAACGGTTAGACTTTGGATGCTGCATTTTGATAGCCAGAGAAGGTCCCGTGCTGCCTGAAAAGGCCTTTTTGTCCTCATATTGTTTGAAGGTGACCAGAACAGGCCACCCCAAAATAACGCCCTTTAGGCATATGGGTTATTTTGAGCTAAAGGCCACGGGGAACCAGCAGACACAAGAAAAGCTCTTGACCTCCCTCGAACTGCCTCAAAACTGCAGGGTCTGAATTTGCCCTTTTGTGGAAGGGATTTCCATTTGTAAAGATGTCTCTGTACCTGGGGGACAGCTGGTCCCGGCCGCTTTCTCCATCTGAGAGACTCTCGTCTGCATAACAAAAAGAGTCCTATTCACCACAGCTCCTCTCCCGCCTTCTATAACTTGCTCCCCTCCCTCCTGCAACCCAAGGCTTCTCCTTTGTTTAGCTTGAGAGGCCCTGTAAGTCACAAACATCTGGCCACCCGCCTCCCTGAGCCAAGCGTTTCTTTTTGAGTCCCAGAGCATTAAAAAAGGGTTTTTTTTTTTTCTTCTTGTTAATCTGTCTTTTGTCAGTTCATGGCCCCAGCCCCGGAGCCTAGGAGGGTAGAAGGAAAAAGGTTTTTCTGTCCCTCCATGTTCAAGAGGATGCTTTAAGAGAGAAAATAAATGACCGTGTCTATGTGTGTGCACATGGGCATGTGTGCATATTTGTGTGCATGTGCGTGAACGTGTGTCTGTGTACGTGCACGTGTGTGCACGGATGTACGTGTATGCAGTACATTTGTGTGCGTGTGTGCGTGTGTGTGTGTGTGCATGCACACACACTTCAATGCTGTCTCCAAACTCTGCTTTACTCACATGCTCCTTTCCTGTGCTTAGAAGCTCTCTGTGATGACAAATGTCTTCCTCGGGAAGGAGCCAGCTGCTCCGCGGGCCTATTTTGGTCGAGTTGGCTGAGCCAGCATTTCTGCATTAACTGTGCAGCGTCCACATTCCTCTGCACTGCTCAGTAGGAGAGAGACTGCCACACCGAATCCGTCGCAAAGATGACCAAGCATAAAATGTGTCGTGGCACAATTAGATTAGACTTCGGCCGTATTGAATTATGCAAGACTCATTAGCTACCTTCACGTATAAAGAAGCGCACTATTTCTGAGGGGTTGAGCTTCTGGTCTTCCATTGGAGCTCAGAAGGCCCGTCAGCTTCCATGGCTGAGGACAGGCATGTATGTACACATTACGCAGTCAGGGGATGTGAACCCAGATACTTCTCAAAAGGGAGACATTGTTACACTCACAAAAGGGAGACAATGCACTCGAAACTGATAACAAGATATGCAACAGTTCCTTGGAGAATCAATCTGAATGGACACATTAGCAAGAAGCCAGCAGCAGGTCTCAGCCGGCAGCTTTGGAGAAGTATCGTTTCAGGTTTAAAATCCTGGACGGATATGACCGACATGCAGCGAGTTGAAACTAGGGATGCGGATAAACATCCTGCAATGCTCACCGGAGTCCCCAATAAACAAGTGTGATCCAGCCCCAAGCGTCAGCAGGGCCAAGGCTGAGAAGCCTTGCCCTGAACCCCTAAATGGAAGAGTCACCGATATCCGCTGGATACCAGAAGCCACACGGCGGTGCTCGAGAAAGACACCATCACTGTCATCCGTTTTACTAATGCACACCAGATATTCATCAGTGGGAGGGAATTCAGTCTGTCATTTCTATGCCCGGTTACGTCAGTACGCTCTAGCTAACCCATAGACCCGAGACAGTGATCTAAACATAAGGCCACATACAAAGGCCAGATGACAACGGTCCGTGAAGGCTGACGGAAGAATAGGTACCTCGTCCCAAGAGAAGGGCTTGGAGTCGCCTGCCTCGAGCCTTAAGGAACATTCATTCATAGCTTTCGACACAGTCCATTTACCTCCGTGAATTCCATTCACTTTAATATTTATTTTCATAACATTAAACTTCCCATAAACCGAGAGGCCTGAGTCAAAGGATTTTGAAACTGCCTTCCAGTGTGAATATTCTGTAATTAATATGTGCGAATGTTAGTTGATATAGCTCAGGAGGAGACAAAATGAAAGATCTTGGCAGGATGAATGCAGACGATTCTTGAGTCGTCTCCCTGCAAAACGATGGTGCCAGTTTGGAGTCTGTATGTTTTTTGTTGTTGTTGTTTTGTTTTATTTTGTTTTGGTTGGCTGATTGATTAGTTGGCTTTACTTTAAAAGGTCAAAAGCTTGTTTCTTTAAGACATCAAATTGATGGAAGTGGAGACCGGACACATTTATCTCCCCATGAACAGGACTCTGCTCCCTTCCATGTGTCTGAAATGACCCCCACCTTGCCCCTGAGAAGACAACTCTGTCTAACTGATTGATCAGACGGCTCTCTGAGCCACTATCTCAATGCCGAATTTCTTTCCTCAGTGGGAACGAGGCGCATAGACAAGGAAGTCAGTGTTGGGAAGAGGTAGGATAAGGGAGTAAGCTGTCCTCTGCGGGGCTGACCTCTCTGTGGCTTGGGCAGGGACAGACCTTAAGCCCACACATGTCCGGGCCCTGCACCCAGACTCAGATGCGAGCGACACACTGGCTTCTCATGTCCACTTGAAAAATACCTCCGTTAGGTCAGTCTGCAGGTGTTTGCATTCACTGCCGTAGAGTTGCGTGGCATTTTTCTTGTTATGACACATAATGTCTTCTTATGGGGAAGTTTGTTCTCTGCTACAAAATATAGATGATAGGTAGGCAGGTAGATAGATAGATACATAGATAGATAGATAGATAGATAGATAGATAGATAGATAGATAGATAGATAGATAGATGACAGATAGATAGATAGATACACAGATACACAGATACACAGATACACAGATACACAGATACACAGATACACAGATACACAGATACACAGATACACAGATACACAGATACACAGATACACAGATACACAGATACACAGATACACAGATACGTAGACACACTCAGTGCTCGGTCCTTCAGAAAAGTAGGCACGGAGGGTTTCCGGAAGCACTGGCCTACGAAAGCCCCCTTTGTTCTTTATAGCACAATTTCCCTGGTCTGTGAAGACTTGGGGAAATGGCATTTCAAGTGATGTACAAAGCACAGGGGTGAAGGAGACAATCTCTCCTTGCAAGGCATGGACAGGGTGGAATGGTATGGGAAGCGCTCATCGATGGAAGGAATTCAAGGAGGCTGTTTAGCTGATGTCCCGGATACGGGGACCCAGCAAGTGTTTGTGTTCTGTTTTAATCAGCCTCTGCGGAAGGACCTAAAAGTGAACCCTACTCTAAATCACTCCACGCACAATCTGAGCCACTTGAGCTGTTGGTGAATTTAGGGAGCGCGTCAAGGAGGATTCGGGCTGATTGTTCCGGGTTCATCCCAAGCAGCCCCTTCTCTGCGATGATGCCCCCCTCACTTCTCCGGGTGGAGTTTGTAGCCTTCTCCTCTGCACTCCCAAGGCACCTACACAGCCGCCGATTATGACCCTTCATTACCGGTCATTCGTGAGCCCACCTTTCCCCCACAAACGGGAGAACGTAAAGACAGCACAGGGCCTTACACGTGTGTACAAACTTGCACTAGTATTGTACTAGCATCCAGCACATACTGATTGCTCACCAAACGCTTCTTAAATCCAAGAATGAGTGAATGAGTGAGTGGCTGCACAAACGAGAGCTCACACTCACACTAACCTTACTGTACACTAGTCACTGTTCTAAGTCCTACAACCGCATAAGGACAATAATTCAACTGTCCCAGTATATAAACTTGGGACATCTTAGAGAGTTTGCTAAAGGCATCACAGTAGCAATTCAAGAATATCGATTATGTGTCTATCGATCTAAGTGTCTATCGATGGATGAATGAATAAAGATGTAGTGTACACACACACATGCACACACACACACACAGCTATAATTCAGTAATGAAAAACAGGGAAAGCTTGTCATTTGCAACAACATGGATGGATCTTGAGAGCATTACGCTGAGATAACTCACACAGAGAAAGAGAAATACTGTATGTTCTTACTTACATATGGACTCTTAAACCAAAAACAAGGAACAAGCAAACAAAAATGAACTCATAGGTACAGAGAACAGATTGGTGATTGCCAAAGGCGGGGGTGGGAGGGGTGGGCAACATGGGCAAAGTGGGGCGGGGAAAAGGAACAAACTTCCAGTTATATGATCAATAAATAAGTCCTGGGGGCATGACGACAGCATGGTGACTGCGTCGTATATTTCAAAGTTGCTAAGAGAGGAGATCTGAAAAGATCTCATCACGAGAGAAAAAATCTGTAGCTGTGTGCGGTGACAGACAGTACTGTGGAGAGCGTGTCACAAAGTATACAAATGTGAGACACTTTGTCCTACACCTGAAATGAATCTCATATTATATGTCAATTACATCTCAATCAAAAAGAAAACAGAAACTTTTAAAATAAAGTTTGATACTCAGACTTTTTTCCGTGTGTGCAGCTAGCAAGATTAGCTCACGCATTAAAAAAATATCGAGTATGAGAAACTCACGAGGGCCAAACCAGCTGATTCTCAGAAGCTACGTATAAGTCAAAATAATACACAGCGTTCAACAAACAGCCTGCTAAGTACCAGCAGGGGGAAAGGCCATCCTATTATGCAAACGGCAAATAAAATGCGAGACAGAATATTATGGCGAGGAGCCCAAGGCTTGTAATTCTAGGTGTAGGCAGATTTGAAAACGGAATTCAAGGCGTATCACAGAGGCACCAATGCTCAGATTCTAAGGACGCTGGAAGAACCAGCAGTTCGACTTCATAGGGCGAGCTGAGTAAGCCTTCCTCTGCGCATCGGACAAGAAGGCTCAGGGAAGAAACTTAGCTCCATCCCTGCAAGCCAAGTGATCCAGTCTGGAAAGAAGAGAGACGGGGAAAAGTAATCCCTTTCTTTAAGGAAAGCTGCGCCTAAAAGCCAGCCGAGCTCAGCTGCCGCATTTAAGCATTCTAAGCAAGAGTCGAGAAAAACGCACCCTGAGCTAGTTCCTAATTGCTCCACTTATTCAATTATTTATTCGTGTATACATTCATTTATTCATTCTTTCTACAAACGATTATTGATCGTCAGATAGAGCAGTGCTTTCCAAATGTTAATGAGCATACCAATCACCGAGGGATCCTGTCAGAATGCGGGTCTGATTCAGGAGGTCTGGGGGGTGTGCGTGGGGGGAGGGGGGGAGTTCCTGAGAGTCTGCATTTGAACAGCCTCCCAGGTGACACTGATGTTGCCATTCTGTGGACAATCGCCCCAGGCACTTGAGACACTGAGATGAATAAGTCAGCATCCTTCTGGTTCAACTAGACGAGGGGAAAATCCAATGAGGTTTTCCTCAGATTTTTCACTTTCCAACTGACTGGAATCCTCAGTCAAAAAAAGGATATCCTTTTTATTTTGTTATGTTACTTTATGTCATATGTTATATTACGGCATATGCACGCATTTATGTCCAGGTGCTTTCGTTTGCAGAAGAAAATTATCCTGGAATCCTAGCTGGTTTGGGGCGGGTTGTGAGGGTTCCCTCGGTCTCGCACGGTCCCCGAGGGTCAACTTTCTGAACTTCGCCACCATCTGAGTATGTAGGAACGGGAGGGGTATGCGTGGGAATTGTCCTAACTCGAGATGGAAGAGACCAGCTGTGGTGCCTGGACCTAAGCACCTCTGGGTCCCACGCTCTCCTGGGCAGTGCATCCTGCAGACCTGCCTGGTCGCTACTTGCCCTCCTGGCGTTCTCCGTGGAAACCTGGAGAGCTGGTCCCTCCAGCACTGGGAGTCCTCTCTGGCTGGTTCAGCCCGCACGCGCCCTGCCTGGTACTACGAACTCCGACTCAGCACCATGTCCTTCCTCTCTGTCCCCTTGGCCAGGAAGCCCGACCGAGTCTTTGCATCTGTGTTGAGGGGTGGTGACCACAGCCCTCATCACAGGGAGACCCTTGGTCACCCAAAGACAATTAGGTCTCTTCCTCATCCTCCTGTTAAAAAAAAAACCCAGCAGTCTCAAAATGGAGTCACTCGTGGTAAACACACCCGAGGCTTGACACCTAATCTAACTGCGGCTTCAGCCTCTCCCGGGAGCAAAATATGAAACCAATCAATATGGAACTTCCCGGTCAGAACTAGTGAGGTCATCTGTCTGAGAAGACCCTCTGCCTTCCCCCACGGGAAGGTGATCTCTTGGAAATAAATCCCTCTTTTAACTTTCTTGTCCTGCCTGTTTCTGCCTCTAGAAGCCTTTCATTCTGTGCAGCTTCTTGGAGCATCTTTCTCTTTACTAGAGGTGATGCTGCCCGAATCACGAATCGTTCAGAAACGCCAATTCGATCTTTAAATTTACTTGGTTGAATTTTCGTTCTTCGACACTCCCCTTTAGAGAATAATGCAAACTCTTGCGTCCTGGAAAAGAGGAAAAAGTTTTCTTCTACGTTTTCCCGTTCAGTCGTCGGGAGAAGCCAATTAACAAAAGAGAGACGAACAGAAAGAAAAGAAAATAGGTTTTATCGATGTTAGTAATTTCACGTGCATGGGGCAGCTTCACGGAAAATAAAGGATAATCCCAACGAGGCAGTTAGAGCCAGAAGCTTACATATCATTTTAACAAAAAGCAATACATTATGGAGAAGTGAGTAGACAGTGGATGGAGGGAGAATTTGGGCTTCTAGGGGCAACTAATTGTAGGAAGGGAACTATCTGAGGGAAAATATTGATAGAGGAAGGTTGTTATTCAGATTCAAGCCGGCATCCTCTGCAATGTTAAGAGTCATCTCAGGTGATCAAGGGTTGTTTATTTCTTGATGTGGGACCACGAGACACTTTTACAAATGACATGGATTACCTTTGCAAAGCGGAGCGCACGCCCTGCTTTTAGGCAGAAATGGGGAGGGCAGAGAATGCCTCCCGCGTCTGCCATTTCTAAGTCACCTTCAGCTCAAAGGAATCCTCATGCTGGAGCGGCATATTTAGGGGAGCATATTCTGATCCCCTTCATTTGCAGGGTCAGAAGCTGAATATTATTCACTCTTTTTTCCCTCAACATTGTCCAGTCAGAGACACACTCTTCTTCAAGCCCCAGATACCTTTCCTTGGCATTTTGTGTGTTTACCCACTTCCTTCTTCTCTTGAGTTTCAGGCACCTGACCAACTTAGCCGTCCCCATTATGTCACCGGAAAACCAGCTCAAAAAGGTCCTATCCCATTCAGCAAGATACTGAGCTGCTTTTCAGAGACAGTGGACCCAAACCGCGAGTCATCAGCCAACGCGCCTGCAAAACTCTGACTTCCAGCTGCAGCCAGAACCAAAGCCCAAAGCCCACCACGCATCGAACGAAAGATCAGACGCGCCTTGAACTTGAACACGGGAAGCCTTTCAGCAGCGAAGGGGCTGCCGTCTGCACGTGGCCAAGCTCCAACCTCCTCTAATTAAAACGCCTCACCAACGCTTCCCCGTACCTGTTCTCCATAAGCCCTTCAAAGCCCTTAACCTAGTCAAGTGAGCAAGATGGATGCGGAACATGATTCTTTCGTTAGAGGCTGCCTTGTCCCCTTCATTATAGATGCTGGGACGAGGACGTAACGGTGGCACTAGCACGCGGAACGTCCGCCGGTGACATAATATAATGATAGGTGACATCTGTCCAATGCTCACTGTCTCCGCACCTTCTTCCAGGCACTTTGTCTGTGTTAATTTATTTAATCCTCATCCCAGCTGACAAAGTGAAGTGAGGTCTGTCACCACCTGCATTTTAGCGTTGAGAAAATTATGTCAGTGAAGCGGGCCGGATTCCTGCCCAAGTCACTTGGTATTGTCTCAAAGGGACTAAATTGGGGGTTGGGGTGGAGGCAGAAAATTTGGTGAAACAATGAACTATCCAGAATTCCCTTCCAAGTCCTCCGTTTCATGTATAAATGTCACACATATTTTGCATTCTATTCCCTATCTAACAGGTTTAAATTTTCTCCTGCAGGAAAATAAAAGCCTCAGAATAATCTATCTGCCTTCTCATTTCCAGCTTGGTCCCCTCACTGCCGCTTGGGGATGGTGGGGAGGGGTGATGGGAGCCCACTGGATTATGGAATAGGGAAAAACTCAAACTTTGGGGTTTGAATTTAAATATTTATTTCCTTGCTTCTCAACCTTTGTGAAGAAGCTACCACTTTCCCGTAAATTTTCAAAAACCCGGAGTTTTGAGCAATTATTTTCAGACACCTTAGATCCATTTACCATAAACGGGAGCAGCCACGCACACTGCAGTAACACGCTTCTAACTTGATAAGTTCCTTAACGTCATTGTAAATACTCCGGGTGGGCATAAATGAAGGACGCGTTCGCCACACACCATCGTAACACCGTGTCATGCATTTTATACGCATGGGCATACACAGATGGTCTATTGCTCTCTATGTATGATGCGACCATAATAAAATCCATAGATAAACTTACGCGTGAACTATGTCTGGACTCAGAGTCTTACGGACTCTCTTGGCCCCCCATGTTTTCTCATTTTGTGCGACTGTGGCACCCACATTAGCATGGGGGCTTGTCAACGAGAGCGATGTGGTTACGCCACTCACCATTGAAAGTAATCTTTGTCTCCATCGATCAAGGATCTTTTAAATCTTTTGACTCCATACCGCTCTGCAGCGTCGGCGTAATGTACCAATCCACCCCTGCAAGCAAGGGATGCTGTTTCTCCGTTCTGTTTCCTCGGCTGCCTTTTCAAGCTTCTGCGCCCTTGGCTTTGACAATCAAATGTCATTGTGTTCGGAACAAACACACTTCCATTTCAATCACAATGCACACACACAGGATGCCAAAAAGTGGCCGAAAAGGTAAAAGCAAACAAATACTTGTGTAACCTTTGAAAACATAACACAGAAACAACCAAGGCAAAACAGTCTTGGTTGGACATGGGGCGAAAGTTCTTTACCTTACCCTGTCATTTCTAAAGCCCACCAGCTGTTTCTCCTCCTTCGTCGGAATGCAAACAGTACGATAATCAACACAAGTTTTGAGTTCGATATTAAAGGAACCACGTGGCTTTCATAACAATAGCAAAAATAAGTCATCCTGAATGTCAAAGAATTTTTCTAAATGACCAAATGGACAAAACTGTGAAGATTAGAAAGCCTGACTTGAGGAACTTTTAGCAATGTGAGACAATATTACCAATGGGACATGGCAGGGGAAAGCAGTATATTATCTATGAATGCATTATCTACTCACCATTTTATGAAAATGAGACAACGGGCAGATAGATGATGGAAAGACACCTGGATAAAGACACATACTCAGATACATAAATATAATAAGAAAATGGGAAAAAAAAGTTGTGAGGACAAATACCAAAATCTTAACTACCTAGCAATATATGCAGGGATTTTTCTGAATACACACGTACATTTGCAGGAGAGCTCCTGCAGCCCATGAGCATTGATATACGTCCATCAGTCGAGGCACGATTCACGACTTTTCCCTCAGTGTGGACCCTGGGTGGCCGCGTAGGTCTGTCTGAGCGTCAGTGCCTGCACAGCCAACATCGTCTCCACATACTGCTTCAGACCAACAATGTCAGGCGAGATTTCGTGTTGAATATTTAAGAATTTTTTATTTCTACTTCCGGAGTCACAGGTTATGTAATAGGCAAGGCTATTTCATTCACTATGGTGATGAATAAATAAATTTACCAGTTAGGGAGCATGAAAATTACTACAGAATGTTACTTGTAATCACACGTTATCTATACGTACATACATAGACATATACATTTACATATGTGTGTATATACATGTATGTATATGTATGTGTGTATATATGGTCATAGTACATATATATATGTATGTGCATATATATACACGTAAAATCATAATGATAAGCTTGAGTATGTATATGTATGTGTATATATATGGTCATAGTACATATGATATTCTATGATCATATATATGTATGTGTATATATATATGTATGTGTATATATATGTATATGTATGTGTATATATATGGTCATAGTACATATGATATTCTATGATCATATATATGTATGTGTATATATATACGTAAAATCATAATGATAAGCTTGGTTAGAAAGCCATTTGCAAAGGAGAGGCCAGCTGGCTGGTGCAAACCCATGGCCTTTGGTCCCGTCTCCATGCTGTTCTCTAGACAACACCGAGTGTCTCTAGACAACACCGAGTGTCTCTAGTGCTTCATTCTGTCTCGGGAGGATGTGACTCCAGCCCCGAGGCTGGTAGATGCCACCTCACTAGTAAACGTTACTTGGAACTGCAGCGAACTTCTCTGCGTGCCCCATCCCAGTGTGGCTGGGCTTCCTGATCTCAAGCTAGCCCCTGCCAATGCTCATCGGTGGCCTACAAAAGGACATTTAGTTTCTATTCCCGGGGCTAGAACAGGGGTCAGATTACCACGTGGCAGCCCAGGGGCCACATCCGGCCAGCGCCTGGTCTGTGCTCCCATGCACTTGGCCACTGTCACTCATTTCTGTACCCTGTGGCTGCCTTCATAGCACGTGGCTTCTTGCTGACATAGTTCCTATCTGGCACTTTAGAGAAAAAAATTACTGAGCCTCGGCCTTGACTGAGGTCTGCAGATCGCGTTTCCATTCTCGGTTCAAGGTCTGACTCGAGTCTGTTGATACGGGACAGTGGCTTACGTTGAACTTCAAACACAGCATCCCATTCCATCGTAAAGTGCTACAGGATGGTGAGGTAACTGCCGAAATCGAATGAGATTTACGCACCACGGGCTTAAATAACCACAGAGAGATGTTGTAATTAGGACAGGCGTCAGTGGGGAAACAGAGCAAATGGAATGACAATAAATTCCCCGGCGGAGTCAGCGATGCCTTTTTCAATAGGGATGAAGAGCCAAATGGTGACACGCTCGCCTTCCCCAGAATCATGTCATGTTTCCGTGGCTACATAATTACAAGTCTCCCTGATTTCATTTTACTTTGCTGTGGCACTTTGATTTTCTCTTGCCCCTGTGGTAGAATTTCCACGGATCGGGGCTGCCCCACACCGGTCTCCCCGCCTGTAAAATCGCTGCTTCCAGCATGGCCTGGCCTTGGTTATGGATAACCGGAATGCGTGACGTTAAACCTGTGGATGGACGGGGACTGACAGAGCGTGGCTTGGCATACGAGCCGGAGGGGAAAGGTGTCTCGGATTCACCTCGCCCTGGAAGGCACAGATGCACGCCACACACTGTGATCGTGGGCGTAATCATTTTTCTTAAGTAGGGACCAGCGTCTGCCTCTTCCTCATTGTGTGGCTGACAACTGCGAGCCCACCGGGCCTGGTTTTCTGCCGCAGCTTCCCCCTGCTGCCTCGACCTCACAAAGGTGCCCTGTAGTCACTCTGTGTCACCAGCTCTCTTTACAAGGGGAACGCATGTGGCATACTAATTACCGCAGGCTTGGCAAGTCTCGCGGGAGCTGGAAAGCCACTCAAATAGGCATGTTCGAAGTTGACATACAATTGATGCACTGTTCACGGGAAGGAACTAGCCCCGAACGGGAGGGAATAAACTGAATTATAAAAAAGCAGGCTCTGATTACTGAGGGCAAAGGGACGCCCACAGTCCTGGGCCGTGACGCTCGTGGCTGGAGTTTTAAAAGGTCCGGCTGGATAGTGCTCCCTGTCTAAAGACTTTTTTTTTTTTTTTCCTGGTGCCAAGCAGTTTATTTGCTCTTTTGTTTGGCTTTCAATGATTTATGGGTCTGGGAAGCATTTCTTCGCAAAACGTAATAACTCCTTCCTTGAAAACAGACTGATTTTAATGGCAATAACTTAATATTACAGGTGGTTCCATCAATTACCAAGAAATTGCTAGAGGGTGATAAAAAGTTTGCAAACCTCAAACTTGATACGATGGTGGCTGAAAAGGAAGAAATGACACTCGTGGGAAACCAGAGTAATAAAAATGTCCAGCCTAGCGGTAAATTGAGACCAGGAAAATACCCCTCGGGGGCTGAACTTCCCGCCTGAGGAGTATAAAAGCCGCTCCAGGCTGCCCAATACCAGACCACATTTGATAAGCAAGCCAATTGTGTCTCCCATCTTGTTCGGAAAACGGGGATAGGATCTTTTCTATGTCTTTTCTGCAGGACAATAAAAGATGCTATCATCATTCAAATCAAACCCGGGCGGTTATTGGGAACTCTGTCCTTTCTGCTCAATTGTTCCGAAGAAGTCTAAGAAAAAATAAAATAAAATCAAGCCTGGTAAGCAGTCAGCAAGTCGTGGAAGCAATGAAAATCACCACGGAGGTGACCTGTGTTTCTTCTTAAGGTCAAGGCTGTGCCTAGCATCCTGTCCCCTCTTTAATCTCATGACAGCCACTCGGGTGTTCGCTGAGTGTCTGGACGGATTCCACAGATATAACAGCTGAAGTCTGTGTGCCAAGCTTTTGTCTTGCTTCTGTGTCTCCAGCTATGAGGGAGGGGGACTTGGGACGCCGAATGCCAGGGAAGGTGGACAGGATCCCCACTCAAGGGAGAGATCTGGAAGGGTCAAAATGGAAAAAGCCGACCAGATGAGCGGGGTGCAGCACTGAAGAGGGAGCTTCGTCTCTCCTTTCTAGGTGTTCTGCTTGTTTCTGAAATGTAAGTGGCAGAAGCGAATGAGAATATTCTTTAGATCCTGCTGGTGTAGGGTCCGATTTGGGCACTACGTCCCCTAACGCATGGTCTCTGAGAACACCACCTTCATTGTCACCGGGAACAAAGGACCGTGTTTGCAGCAGGCATTCAGGTGACAGAATCCGAATTTCCTCTTTGGGTTTAGGTGGCAGAAGAAAAGATGTCGAGGCCACTTAGGTTTCCTCACTTAGGTTAAAGAAATGGGTAACTATCATTTCTTTCTGGATTAAACGAATTCCCTATAGTTTTAATTTTTTTTCTTTTTACTTCAGATCTAAACGTAGAGCTGATTACGTCTCTATCGCTCTTTGTAGGTATTTGCTCTTCAAACCACACAGGGCACGGTGGCTTGCTAACAGCAGGACTCACGTTTCACAGTCAAGGGGGTCAGGAAGTGAGGTCTGTCCTCTACCGTGGTCCCCTCCTAAGGTCACTCGAGGATGACTCTGCACATTGAGTTAAATGCTCATGACAATCGTAATAGAAGAAGCATTTTGTTTTCACATTCTAAAATAAAAGGCAACGCCCCCCATCCCATTTGTGGAGATATTGCTTCTCCACACATATCTGCAAATTGCACGTTTTTGTCTGAAAATGCTTTGAATGGAACGATGACATCTTCGGCAAAGTATGAGTCACGGGAAGCCTAGTCGTTCACACTCACTTAGCTCCAACGTCCTCACCCAGACGAGGGGTTGAAATCTTTCATTCCCACCTTAGAGAAACGTTTTTCTCTACGTTTGTACTTATTATCTCACTAATGAGGCATCATGTTCATCTTCAGTACATTCGATGCATCATATACTTTCATAAAATACTCTGGTGGTTAGAGCTTTGCCGTTTGCAATTCCATTGATGCCATGTCCTAGGTGTTAATTTATTTAATGAAAAACTCATTTATCTGGTACCCAGTGAGAGAGGATACAAGTAGACTTCTAACCGCTAGCTTAGCCGTGAGAGTGGAGGCCTCTGAGCCAGGTCCGATCTGCCTTGACCACTTGACAGCGTTGTGACCTTGACAAATGTCCCTAACCTCTGTGGGCCACACGTTTGCTCCTCTGCTTTTCGTGGGAACAGCATGGTTTGATTAGAACAGTGCCAGGTACAGATTGAGAGTCACACCAATGTCTGCTGTGAAGGTGTGACAGCCACATTGTCATCACTAACTTTCAAATTCAGCAAAAAGCAAAAAATAAACAAGGTACCTACTCTCCCTCATCCTACCCAGAATGACTGTCTTTCTACCTGTGAGAACTCTATGCCACTAGGAGTCATGTGACAAACATGTTTTCAATAGAGCTGATGTCCGTAATCTTGGCTATTGTAAATAATGCTGCAATGAGCATAGTGGTGCATATATCTTTTTGAATACGTATTTTTATTTATAATTTTTTGGATACATACCCGGAAGTGGAATTGTTGGATCAGAAGGAAGTGGAATTGTTGGATCAGAAGGAAGTGGAATTGTTGGATCAGAAATAAACTATTTTTAGTTTATTGAGGAATCTCCATGCTGCTTTCCCTGGGGGCTGTACCCGTTTGCAATCCCACCAGCAGTGCACGAAAGTCCCTTTTTTCCACATCCTCGCCAACGTGTTTATCAGTTGACTTTTTGATAATATCTTTTCTGACTGGTGCGAAGCAGTATCTTATTGTGGTTTTGATTTGCATTTCTCTGATGATTAGTGATGCTGATCATCTTTTCATATGTTTATTGGCCATCTGTGTATTCTCTTAGGAAAAATGTCTGTTCAGATCCTGTGCCCATTTTTTAATCGAATTGTCTATTTTTTTGTTATTGAGTCGTCTAAGTTTCTCATGTATTTTGGATATCAATCCCTTATTGGACTTGGCATTTGCAAATATCTTCTCCCATTCAATAGCTTGTCTTGTTTTGTTGAAGGTTTTCTTCACTGTGCAAAAGGTTTTTAGTTTGATGTAGTTCCATTTGTTTATTTTTGCTTTTGTTTCCCTTGCTGGAAGAAATATATCCAAAAAAGATATTACTCAAACTGATGTCAAATAGTTTACTTCCTATGTTTTCTTCTGGGCGTCCATCGGTAGATGAACGGATACAGAAAAAGTGGTATATATGTACAATGGAATATCACACAGCAATGAAAAACAAGGAAATCTTGCCACCTGTGACAACATGGATGGATCTAGAGAGTATTATGCTAAGTGAAGTAAGTCAGGCAGAAAAAGACAAGTATCATATGGTTTCACTTATATATGGAATCTAAAAAAAGAAGTAAATAAATGAACAAAACCAAAACAGACTTATAAAAAGAGAGACCAAAGAGATAGTTACCAAATGTGAGAGGGCGGGGGATATTTGAAAAGGAGAAAGGGAATAAAGTCAACGATATTGGGATAAGTTTACACGATGACAGATGATTACTCGAATTAGTGAGGCGATCACGTGGTAAGGTATAAAAATATTGAATCACTATGTTGTACACCTGAAACTAATATGACCAATAGAAGATTGTATACTAACTACACTTACATAAAAGAATAAATTTAAAATTTTAAAAATTGAGTTAGTGTCTTTTGAACAAAGGGAAACACACTCATGACGGGTGTGCTTTCTGTCTACACTTGGGGAGCACAGGAGGATGTAATCGATAACATCAAAGATGTCTTGTGTGAACACAAGATAAATGACATATTAAAACAGAGGAAGTCAAATGTAAGAACGCTGCCGCCCATCCCCAAACCAGGTCACGTCCCCGTTGGACACAGGTAAGCGTTTCCACGCTCCATCTGCCCTCTCTCCTCATGAATAACCATTTTGAAAATGGCACTTCCGACCCCTTAAACTGAGCACACAAAACATACCTTTTCACCTGCTTTTGATACTCCATAGCCTTTCTCCTGTTACACAGGGATGGGGTGTGGGGCCTGCGGGCCTACTTGTGGTCTGTTTTTTTCTGACCCCCCTCCACGTTTACTCTTAAACTAGAAATCCAGCCTTGTTTAAAACAGCTGGTTAAGTTAAATTAAGTAAAGTAGTGTCCTGGAGTGGATGGGGAAAAGGATAACATTTTATAAGATATATTTTGTGACTTAGCTGATGTTCTCTTTCTAACACTTGGACTCCATTATGATACGTGTTTTTTAAGTAAATATTGTTGCAGAAAAGGAAGAAAAGGAGGAAGGAAAGAACAAATGAGGGAGAGAGAGATGATAGAATTTCTAATTATTACTGTAGACAGTAATCTAAAATGTAATACCGTCATAGAGCACTAGGCGATACTTTAACAAATGTACTTAAGCGACAATCATAGAAAAGAAATGGTGTGTTTGCAAGGATATTTTGCTAAACAACGTTGGACAATTAACTCCAATTCATTAACTGATGATCTTGGAGCACGTTGGAAAATGACAGAAAACTTCCTTTTATCGACCACTTAAAAAATAACATTTCGCTCGATTTCTCAAAATTTAAAAATCCTTTTCCTTGCCAAGATTAAAAAAGAAAGGAGACCCCTGTCATGATCTTCACACATGACTAGGGCTTCCACTTAACAGGTGAACTTGCTAACTTTGTGCATCAGAAGCAACAGCGGTTCTATCTTTTAATGAAACCAGGTGCCTCCGTGGTGATGACCTCTTGGGGAATGATAGTTTCATCTCATTTTGCACCTCTCCTACGGGGAGTCGATTAACAGTGCTACACAGGTTTCACTGGCATGTTTTCTTAGATCTTCCAGTAGCTCTATGAGCCAGAATGCACCTCATTTTATAATCTATCAAATGCTGAAAGTTTAAGCGATGTCTGGCCTTTTTCGAGGATTTTCTTCTCTCTTTGATTATGCAAATCTTTGCTGTATAGTTCTTTCTCGGGTTCTTGAAGAATAGCTATTTCGGCTCTTTCTAGAATAACAGCTATTTCACTCATCATTGGAAATTTTCCTTAAGATTTTGTAAAGAAAAGTTTAGAAGATTTCATATATATAGATTTCATATATATGAATAGTTAATTATAATGTCTATTATCTACTAATATATTAGTTATAGTATACACTATTATATATAACATATGCAATATATAATCTGCATATGATATATAGATATAATTAGTTATGATACATGTGATATATGGTATGATATAAATTAATTATTATAGATACTATTATATATAGTGTATATATATTGAAATTTAACTACTAAGCAACCTTTTTAAGTGAAATAAGTATTGAAATTTACATTCGAAAGTGAAATACATCTTAAAGATTGAGTAAGCTGTGTATATATCGCCCAAAAGCTGTTTTCAAAATATGAACCTCCTTCGCAGAAAATACCAACAAGACACTACGTTCAATGCTAAGAGTGAGCTGTCTCATTGGAATGTGTTTATGCAGTTGTATTTTCTTATTTTTATTGAAAATCTCTACTTTGGAAGGATTTTAAAGCCAGATTACTATAAACATCATCCATTTGTTTATAGATATATGTTACCAAATGACCATATTTAACATCTTTGCATAACTGAATATGTGGGGGGTATGTTAATATACACAGATATATATATCATTAAAAAAGCTCTTTAATTTAGGTGTAAAATTATTTGAAAGAGAATGACAGCTTGACTATACATGAAGAATACCAGAGGGAGAATTTGGGAAAAAGAAATGAATTTGGCCAGGCTTCGTCTTCCTGACATTCCAAATTTATGAACAAAATTACGTATCTCCCATAATTTCATCAGAAACTTCCTGGGAATAGACTTTGGCATATGAATGATTATATTAATAAATGCTTTACATTGACTTTTTGTTTCTAATTAGCCCAGGACAAAATCACAACAATATTTTATTATGGGTCCTTGGCTACAACAAGAAGACAAAAATGGCACAGACTCTTAGGAAATAAAATAATCCAGGGGAAGATGAGATGGCTATTGGGTAGCTGATTTCAACAATTCTTTATGAATAGAGATTCGTGTTTGGGGAACAGACCGCATCCGGTGTCGGAACAAACACATCCAGTGTCGGATTCCGGATCAGCAGATGTGAAATGAACAAGGGCAAGCCTCTGTACTCTGCCTACCTAGTGGGTGACATTTAAAAGCATTCTTAGATGAAAACAGAAAATATTCATTATGGGGAAAGGTACGGTTCTCAACTGCCTTTTTATTTTAAAGACATCCAAGGAGGTTCCATTTGATTCTATAATCGATGCAAAATAATTAACATGCGTACAGAGCAGAGAACAGAAGAAGATCAATAGGTGGGCCATGGTGGCTAAAGTGTGTCTGACACACAGACCTCGAATGGATCAATTCAGTGCCATGAGTGGGTATTACAGCGAAGCCACAGAAAGCACAGTGGTCAGCGGACGCTCTATCTCTTAACTCTCAACACCTTTAAGAGGATAATTTATTAACTAAAGGTCCATGGCACTTTCTGACCGAATAGCCTATAGTCTTCCTCTGTAAATAATTACTAATTAAAAGAAATTATTTTTTCCTGACAGAGGACAGACGTAGGCCAGTCTTAATAATGAAAAGGGTTAAATATGTTTTAACAGAAGTCAAAGGAAAAAGAGAAATGGCTTAAATTGGGAAGAAATGATGGCTCCCGTGGCAATTTATGGAGCTGAGAACCAACGACATGAAGTCCTTGCACAGAGACACGGGAGCACAGGGAAGCATGTCCCAGGGGCCCCTGGCACGACCCCACTCACAGGATGTAGGCAGTAACCTCCCCGCAGCCCAATTCTGCTTTTTGGCTAATCTGACAAATCCAAGCTGGAAAAGGAGCTGTTCATTGTCATCACAGGATGTAGGCAGTAACCTCCCCGCAGCCCAAATCTGCTTTTTGGCAAATCCAAGCTAGAAAGGGAGCTGTTCATTGTCGGGAGCTGGTCAAAAGGCAATAAAAGCACTAGGATCATCCATCTCCCTTTTGCCTGCTACGAATGAGATGGAGCGAGAGATAAATCAGGTGTGGGAATGCAGGCAAAGCTGTCAGAGGAGATGTCTCCCCCCGGGACATCGTAAGAGCTGCGGTTTGGTTGGCGAGGAACACAGAGCTGCTACCCAGGGCTGGTACAATCTCCCTGCCCAGCTAAGCTGCTTGTCTCAGGCAACGAATAGGGTGGGGCTCTGGTGTATTTGCAACGTCAAGCACCAAACGCTACTGAAAGGAAATATTGCTGTGTGGGAAACAGAACTCTAAAGAGGGGACTATGTACACCAAGCCCATGGAATTATTTTGAAGATGAAATGAGTTATCATGTGTGGGGTGTTATGTAAGAGAAGAGAGTTACATTTTGGTTGGTTGGCTTTTCATACGGCGTGCTCCTGTGCTCACCTCTTCATTCATTCATCTGTTCATTTAGTCAACAGATAGGGGTGGAGATACAATGTTTAGCAAAATAAGACTTAGCCCCTGTCCTTGGGACGCTTACAGGCTGAGATGGAGAGATCCTAAGTTAAAGAAAAAAGATAGAAAAGCAGGAAGACAGTCAGAAAGACACAAAAAGAGAAAGAAGGAAGGAAGGAAGGAAGGAAGGAAGGAAGGAAGGAA
>NW_006433374.1:1277046-1303204 GCF_000325575.1 Pteropus alecto | reverse complement strand
ACGGCTCAACAATACAGCCTCAGCTCTGCAGCCTCTGGCTTGGAGGAAGCAGGTAGGGGAAGGGTCTAGTACCCAGTGCCGAGATGCTCAACATCACTGATCATTAGGGAAGTGTACATCAAAAGAACAACGAGATACCACTTCGTACCCACTGGAATGGCTGTTAGGGAGGGAGGGAGGGAGGGAGGAAGGAAGAGGCAGTAAGATGACAACTGTGATGACAGCTGTGAGGGCAGCTGTGATGGCAGCTGTACAAGAGAGGAGTATCATGCTGAGAGAGGACACGTTTCCTAGGCTGGAAGGGTGACAGCTTGACCACGGCAGGGTGACGCTATAAGAAAAGCTACCATTAGAAAACGAAGACTCTTGAGAATTGGAATGCTCCAGAATCATCTGCGCGTGTGCTGTCTGCGTCTTCCAAGCAGGGGTCAAGCCACCCAGACACATGCTGACGTCAGGTGAGCGCGTCAGGTGACACGGAATGGCCGCGGGCCCGGCCGCAGCTCCTCTCCCGCCTGTGTCCACACCTCTCTCTGCATTTCTCCACCCTTCCAGTCAACGTCACTAACGACGCGAGTCTGAAGCCACGAGAGCCCGAACTCCTGACGCACAGGAGACGTAGGGCGAATTTTAAGACTTTGGGTAAGAAAACCAGCAGCACTTGGGAACGTGTAGAAAGCGAGATTGAAAGTTAACGGGCCACTGAGTGGTATGGAAAATGGCACCTGTTCTCTGGTTGTGGGGTTTACTGGGGGGCGAGAACATTGGAGAGTTGAACACGTGCTGCTCGACTTCTTTTCCCTCGGCGGGAAAAGATCTAAACAATTCAGACCTCGGGTCAGAGCTCCTTACAGTTTTTTCTTTTTTTAGATCAACATAACATTAATATAAGTTCTTTACAAGGTTCATCTAGAAAAGTTTTTTTTTTTTATTTTTGACTTTCAGTCATGAAATACGCAAGAGGAAGAAATAGTATAACTCAAAGGAAAATGATCGCTGCATAGTACAGTGGAAAGAACTCTAAGGTAGTGATCCCCAACCCCTGTGCTGTGGACTGGTCCCTGTCCATGGCCTGTCAGGAACCGGGCCGCACAACAGGAGGTGAGCCCTGGGTGAGCGAGTGAAGTTTTGCCTGTCAGGAACCGGGCCGCACAACAGGAGGTGAGGCCTCGGTGAGTGAGTGAAGCTTCATCTGTATTTGCAGCCGCTCCCCAGCGCCAGCATCACCGCCTCAGCCTCACCTCTGATCATCAGACATTAGTTTCTCATAGGAGCCCCAGTCCCTGGTACCACGAAGGTTGGGGACCGCTGCTCTAAGGGACAGGAGGACCTCGCCCTTCTGGAACCGTTGCCTGCAGTGGAATGTGTGTGTGCACCTCCTCTGACCCCACGGCATGCCCGCCTCCCTGCCCTCAAACGCGTCCTCACCGCAGGGACCAAGGAGCCCAGCGGATCCAGTACCTTGACAGTTCGCAGACCTGGCACTCACCGACTGCAGGAAAAACCAGACCCACTGAAGGAACACCCCGCCATGCGATGCTGCCTTTCCCTGACGGCGTCCACAGACCCTTCAGAACGTCGGCGAGGAGGGGATGCCCAGGAGTTTTTAATGCCCCTACATCAGGACTGCGGACGTAGTTCTCACGGTGGGCCGGATGCTTCCACAGACCCTCCGGGTCACTGTCCCAGGTCCTGAGTGCGTCAGCAGGAGCTACCTACTTACAGCTGGCGGGGCCCTCGCGCTCGCTCTCCGATCTGTGGAGGAAAGGTCCCGACACCACGCAAGGCCGGGAGGAATCCCCTAAGCTGGCCAAGACAACAGATCGGGAGCAATAAAACACTCCGGAGAATGTGGAGACCCCGGCTCCCCATTAAAGACTCGAAGGACGCTGAAGAGGTGGGTGCCATTTTACCCTTCTCCGAGGCACCTGGCTAGTCCACAGAAATACCAAATCTGTTATGGAAAATGACTGAGAACCACCATAAACTCATCCGGATATGAGCCCCAATTGGAGCCACTGCTGTATAAACGGTGTATTTCACGCAGCAGGTCAAAATGCTATTTGGCAGATCACCTTTTTGAGAATTATTCCATCTTCAGGGATGAGCAGAAGCATTTCACCTTCCCATGTCGGCTCTTCATCTGTCATCTCGATCACCTCGACAGTCTGCATCACACCGGCCCATTGTCTCTATGACATCACTTCCTGCTCCGAATGTGACAAGTTCCCTTTACGCCCTAATAAGACACAGGCGTGCCAGAAAGTGGGAGGTTACTTCAACGAAGACTCATGGCCGGCCACATCTGCAAAGTTTTAGGGGTGCAGGGGACTGAGGCATGCCGGGACACCTGTTGTAAGGTAAAGGGCAGTTTGTTCTTTGTGCACGGCTAACCATGAATGGATTGCTTGGTGGCCTGTGACAGAGGGGAAGAGTCAGTGTCGACTCTAAAGTTTGTGGTCCAACTAACTGGGTGATGCTTCCATTCACCGAGCTAAGAGACACAGAGGGAGGAGCAGGTGGGAGGAGGGATCACACGAATGATTTACTTCGGCCATACGACGTTAAATTACAGATGCTTAATTGTTCTTCATTATAAATGGTTCTTCGTGACAGCTTATATGGAAGATATAAAAGTCTATCATGAAAATAGTAGAACTCTCTCCTGAACCCACTTGCTAGACGTAAACCTTAATAAGTCAGAGCCGGTTCCATTCTAATCCAAATGCGTATTGTTGATGTGCTTCAAAGAAAGAAGCCTGTGATGCCTCCTTTGATGAAGTAACTCCCTTTCGAGGCAGGTAGGAATCAGGCAGGCGATTTCGAGCTAAACGACCAAGTTTAGCAGCTGCAAAATATTAAAGTCTCAGCAAACAGTTCAAACCATAAAGACGAGACAAGGAGAGAACGGATTGCGACGGGTCTGTGAAGAAAGGAGAGACTAAGATTTTTGAAGGCGGTCACCATCTGCCATTGCGGCAAATAGAGGGTGGGTACATAACCAGTAAAAGGAACGGCTCGCACCAAGACCCGTCAGCAAATGAGTTTCACGTCCTTCTTCCCCCTTGTGTATATATTTCCCACTGTGTCTTTTTAATCATCAATGTCAGGTGTCCGGCATCAAATGACCCAGACTCTTTGGGAGGATAAACACACCCAGATTGAGAATTCTCCTCTGTGCCTTGTCTAGAGTGACCGCCCACCTCTTCTCCAAGCGAAATCCATCGCGTGGACTCTGCCTCTTGGTGCAGGGTCATGATACTCTACACAGAGCAAAATGGGCTTTCATTTTTTTATTTAAAAAAAAAAGACATAAAATAAACAAAGCCAGCTACAAGACACCACCTCTGCCGACTTTTTAATTATATTTTGATGGCTTTTCAGGAATAACACCTTTCTGCAATCGTACGTTTTAAGCAAACAAAATGAATCCCTCACCTGAGGGCCCACCAAGCCACAAGCTTCTTTATTGACGCGGCAAAAAAATTAATTTGAGAAACGTTGGTTTTTAAAACATTTTCCCTCCTTCGCTATTCAATGTGTCTTCTCTACACCGAACACCGAGCCTTTTTATGACTGTTTTGTTCCGAGGTTGCTAGCCAGGCTCCAGGATTTGTCAGGCATCTGGAGGAACCTTTTTTCCGTCCAGAAGGCAGATATTCTGTCTTTCCCCAGCTGCCTGTCCACCATCCCCCTGCAAGACATTTTTGTACGAGCAGCAGCTGTCCTTACGCACCGTGATTTCTGAGGGTTATGAGCGCCAAGAGCTATGAAGCGGTACGTGAAATCCGCCAGCGTTGTTTGCAGTCCGACGCGCCTTCTCGAATCTGTATTGGCACAAACACCGTTAGTGCTATGACGTGTCCTCGCCCTCCTCCCTGAACCAGGAGTCAGAGTCACTCTTGGCCAAAGAAAGACACTCAATTCCACATGTCTGAGGGGTTTTTTCCCTTGACTTCTCACTCCCTAACAGCTACTTCCAACAATTTCCAAATTTTGCCTCCATTCTTGCCCTGTAAGTTGAACGGTTTAGTTGAGTGGACACATGTAGGTGGTTGGGACATAGCTTCAGAAATAGAAGGATCGTGTGCCCTTGGGGGGTTCAGCCTCGCCTCCAAGGCAATATTGTAAAATCGAAATTCTTCGTTAGTTCATTCGACAAAAATTTACCAGACGCCATGTGCGAGAGGGACCACGTCCTGGGTGCTGGGTCTCCTCCAGACACGTTCCTTCCTTCATTCGACAGGCATTTGTTGAACATCTCCTGGCGTTAGAAATCAATTTCAGTGGATAAAACAAATTTCATAAAAATTGCCCCAACAGATTTTTCTAGACGTTCCTACAAATGATGAATAGTGAGAGATGGTTCCCCTGCTGTTTTTATTAAATGGGTCAGAGCTGTGATGCTAACAGTATTAAAAAACGATGACTGTATCTATGACGATCATGACAATGAACTCATGTGTAGGAAGCTCCTGATCTCGGTGACGTAATGTACTATGACGTTCTACGTGTTATTGTTTTGTCACCATCCAAATAACCTGAGATCGGTCCTATCAATACCTCCTTCGTATAGATGACACATAAGGTTTTACAGTATTACCACACCAATAAAAAAGAAAATACTGCTAACGCAGTGATGCCCGCGACGGCATGTATTAATCCATAAAACGTCACGCAGCGGAAGTTCTCAGATAACAACCGTTACATACTGTAGTCTTCCATTTACGGTACAAGTCCAGAACAGGCAAATCCATAGACACAGAAAGGAGACTGGTGGTCCCTGGAAGCTGAGGCTGGGAGGCTGAATAAATGCAGGCACAAATCATCTTTTTGGGGTTCATGAAAATCTCCAGCTGGATTTGGGTTGTTTCCACAACACGATAAATTATTAATCATTAAATGCATGAGTTCTGTTGTACATCAGTTACACCTCATTAAAGCTGTTTTTTAAAAAAAGGAAGAAAAGAAATGGCCGCAGACCCGGGCACAATGAACAGCTCATCTTTCAGGGCCATTAAGCCCCTTCTGCACACGTGTGCATCATCCTCCCTGTTTACAAAACCCACGCGTCCTGCATTGCTCCCTGACTGTCCCCCGATGACCGCCCTGACAGCACTTCCGACACCAGATGCGTGATGGGTTTTCCTACGCCACGCGATTCCATGACACCCGCCGGCTGTCCCACGATATACTCAATTCTGACACGATCTACCCGGAGAGAGCGGCAGATGCCACAGGTGACGGGCTCGGTCCTAGAAGACCATCCCCTGTGTCAGAGGCCCATCGCAAGTCCAGGTGGCCACCTGTGCTTCTGACCCACCGACTGTAAATTGGAGGTACCCACGACCCCCTCCTCGGGTTCCATTATTTAGCCTCAGGGGCTCACGGAACTCCGGATTCATTACACAACGAGATGATAAAGGATACAGATGAACGTCAAGATGGAAGAGATGCTGGGGCGAGGGATGCGGGAAGGGGCGAGGGGCTTCCTGGCCCTCTCCGAGCACCACTTCTGTGGGACCATCACGTACCCACCAACCCAGAAGCTCCCCGAATGCTGTTATTGGGATCTTCACAGAGGCATCATCCCGTAGGCAGCTGCATCATTAAGTCTATCTCCCGCCCTCTCTGGACAGCGGTGAGCGGGGAGGGAGGGTTGAAGTCCCAAGCATCTGCTCGTGGCTGGGTCCTTCTGCTGACCAACATCTCATGAGAACAAAAGCATGTCCCAGCACTCAGGGCATTCCAAGGGCATGAGGAGATCTGCACCGGGGAGCTGGGGCAGACACCAACGCGTGACTACTTCCTGTTACGTCACACGCTCCTACACCCGAAACCCACAGGTCCTCTGCCCGGCTCCAGACCCAACGTCTGCCGTCGCGATCAGCCTGACCTTCAGAACACGAGTGCCAGTCACCGCGCACGCTTCCATGGCCGCTTACACAGGACGCCACACCCTGCTGTCCCAGGCTGTCCCCCAAGACCAGTCAGTGAGCCCGCACCTGGGAGGACACAGAGAGGAGTGGACAGGCCCAGCCCCGCTGTGGGCCAACACGGCCGCCTTGCAGAAGCCTTTTACCGTCCCTCGTAAAACTCCAGACAATGCACCTCTTCGCCTTGCATTGCAAAGGCAGAAAATGTCGCTCCGAGAGGTGAAATGATCTGGTCCCAGGTCGTGCAGACGGTTAATGAAAGGGCCAGGATATGAACCCAGCTCTCTCCGCCTCCAGGGACTCTCTCGTTAATTAATTCTGCCATCTCGGTGGCTCAGTCCCCACGCCCCCTGCCGCACCTCTCGTCTGACTAAATTATGTTTCCCCTTCAGTGCCGGCCTTCCTAAAGGCACTGGCTGGCGTTTTGAAACCACAGAGCACTCAGTGGCCGGACAGAGGGAAATGAGCATGTTGGCAGTGGCTGCATTGCTTGGTCACCAATCACACTGTAACCGAGCCACGCCAAAGCCCCGAAGACCTGTCACGCGAAATTGTCTTTAAATAAAATATACCTTGCATTTCATTTTTTATCACAGCGATGAATGAGTGCCAAACATACTTCAGTTATCGTAACTTTTCTTCAAAATTCTGTTTCAATCTTTTTCTAACAATAACATTTTCCTGGCTCAAGGACACACAGGACGAGCTCAGAAAACACTGTACGAGTCTTAATAGAGGAAGAATCCACATGCAGAGCCTGGGACCTGCAGGCAGGAAGTCACATGACAAAACACTTGAAAAATGCTAGAGTTGGTTTTATAACCATGTAGCCAAGGACAGTGGCAATAGGGCCGTATTGATGAATAGGACTCATAAGACCGGATTTAATTTCCAGGATATCAATAGTAGCACAGTGAATAAGTTTCGATGAAAAGAATCACAGAAATCATGGTATTTTTATCAGTTACTCTCAGCTGGGGCAATTTTATACACACACACACACACACACACACACACACGCACACACGAGGCATTTGTGGAGGACAACTGACAATATATAGAGACATTTTTTGTTTGTTTTCACTACTGAGGATGAGGATGGTAGTAGCATATAGTGGGTAGAGGCTGGGGACGCTTCTACACATCCCACAATGAGCTTCTGGGTTGGTGGGTACATGGCAGCTTCCACAACACAGAACTATCCAGCCCCAAAGGTCAATCCCGTCCAGATAGAGAAAACTCAGTTTATCCTGAGGCCACAAAGAACTTCCTGTGCCTCTAAAAAATAACCTTAGGAGTTTCGCTAAACCCATAATAATCAGGATCCTATATTTTCTTGGTATCATTTGATATAATGTGTTAGAATTCCACAAACAGGCTGCCAGATCATCAAAACAAAATGATCATCTCGATGTGTGTTTAAGGACAAGATTAATTTGTGTGGAATGACTGGGCTAGCAGAGTATCGCGAAGTCACACGCTGAGGAGACTGTCCTCCTTTTGAACATTACTTGTTCCTGTGTTAAGTGCTAAATGATATAGTGGATCCTGGAACCATTTACCCTGGCCTCCGGCACAAAGATACCCAAGATGAAATGGGCAGATTTTTGGAACTGCTGCTATAAAAACCTAATTAAGGAGGTTCATTTCCAAAATACCTTTGGCCACGAGATAGTAATTAAGCTCTCTTCAGGGTCTCTTGTTCAGAAACTGCTCAGCTATGGATGTTTTGGTGTTTCGGGCGAACTTTCCTGGGTCTGATCATTGAATGAAATGGATCGATTGTGCTTCAGACAGAAAGACTTAGAAGTAAAGCTGCTCCAAGCTGTTCCACTCATTAATTTCCTGCAGTCATGGCAGCATCAATTACATATTGATTTATTGGAGAAATTTCAGGTTCCTGTAGTTTCAGTCCAGCCTCGAACACCCACGAGGGCCGTTTATGGCTTACTAGACAAAAAGTCCTTTTCCAGTTAATAAACTTCTTCTTATTTATCTCTTAATCCTGACACAAAGGGACACTCGTAAAACCATCACTCAATATTCTGCAGGCTCACCTTAGCATTTCGAATGACAGACACCCACGGTAAACAACCTTGTCTCCTACAACCCAGGTTGTTTCTGATTCTACGCATTGCTGGGTTCTGCCTTTGGCCAAGGAGGTAATTGGGTTGTCATTATTCATTCAAAGGTAATGTCTGGCCTACACTCAGCGAGAGAAAACACAAAATTGGTGAAGCCAATCCCACCTGAATGGTGTCGTCACTCCTGATTTCAAGGTCTGAAAAGGTCACACCTCAAACCATTCACCGTCTGAAGGGCTGTGCGTGTTGGTTGGGGTCTTTCATGGAAAATGCAGCAAGCGTGTTTTAAAGTCCATCGTTGATTTCCTGACTTATGATGGAGGATTTGCGTACAAGCATTGATGAGATGTGAGCGTTAGAACTATCTGGCAGTGGTTACACAAACAACCACCTACATCCCCCAACCAACGGGAATTACACTAAGGGGCGGACGGCATTTGTGGGGGGCCATCGGAATGCCACATCCGCTTTCTCCCTCCAGTATCTCTTGCCCCCCTCAACTCCACCTTTTCCCCCTTTCCTCCTACTTCCTCCCCAGCCATGCTGATATTCAGGACCAATCAGAAAGCATTTCTTTAGCCGTTAACCTTATTTTATGCCCCCCGGTGTATCTGCGTTGTGCATATGCGGCTCGCAAAGCACAGGATGAGGCCTCCGATCCTCTCTTCTCTTCCACTTCCTGTGGGTGTTTGTATAATGTTTAGGCATTAATTATGTAATGTGTGTCAAGTGTTTGAAGCTCCCAGGGAAAAGGCACTCTATTAACAACGTTATTATTAGTGGTTTCTCTGTTAAATTTCCATTACAAAACGCATCAGGAAATGAGTCGAGGCCATCTGTCACACAGCTTAAATGCTTACATTCCACAGAATTTCGTTGACTGCTGAATGGAGGTACTTTGTGAGTCATATATAAAAATCATTTTCAAAAATGAGCTGAACAGCTGCTGTGTCCTATAGTCATCTTTGCTCCTTGCTAGTAGCTATTGTTTGTCAACAACCTGGAAACAAATGACAGTCCCTTTCCTTGGTTTTAACAACGATCCTGGGCACGTGCATTGTGGCGCGCTAGAAGCAGTTTTGTTGGTAATGACCCAAAGCAGTGAGCTGTCGTTGATTGTTTCTGACGGATGGCCAGGTTTCTAGCAAACTCAGTTCTTGCCTAAGCCACCACTTGGCCTGGAGAAGGGACTGATGAATCTAGATGTCCTGGCCAACCCAATCGTCTACACTGAGTGTGATCCAACTCATGATCCTGGTTACCAGTCTATACGGTAGGTAGAGAATCTTGTTTTTGCTTTTGTTTTTCCTGTCTTTCATCCTAAGTAAAACTGAATATTTCTTGTACATATCAGCCATTTGTACTTTATTTCCTCCGAATTTCTTATTCAGACCCTTGCCTGAATTTGGAGTGCGGTGTGATAGTTTTCCTTTTTCATCTGTATGAGAACTGAATTTAGAAAGAAAGGCGTCTTAAACAGACATTGTTGGAAGCACTTCGTCAATTTCCTCTAAAGTTTCATTTGGCTTTTACAATGCTTATGAATTTTTGCGTGTGTACCTGTCAATGCAGACGTCACTATTTTGAGGGCATGAAAAACAAACGACCCCAAATAAACTCGCTTATGGTAAGCCGCACGTCAACAAACTCGCCCTCCCAGGAACAGAATCTTAAACCAGGCAATGGGAATGGCCTGCTCAGCACTAGTGACACGATCTGCCTGACAGACCCCAGCCCCTCCTAAAGGAAAGTGGCCCTGGAGTAACCACCTGCTTTTTTTGTCTCCTATGACTTCCTCCTTCTGCTCCTTCGGCCCGTAAAACCCTTTCATTTGATACAGCCCCTCAGAGCTCCTTTCAGTCTGCTGCATTGAATGCTGCCCGATCTAAAACAATGTATGGTCAATTTCTGGTCTTAAAATGGTTAATATGCCTCGCTTTATTTTTTAACAGAAGACATCAGTTTGTGATTTACTTACATTTTCTTTTCAGCCTGTGTGTAACAAATGATTAAAGAGACCTTTCCCATGGGAAAGAAAGAAAGAGAAAGAAACAATTTCTGTATTTCATATTTTTCTAAAAATAGTTATATGTTTACATTTCATACAATTCATTTTGTTACAAACTGTGCAGAAGGAATCCAGCTGTATTATTTTTCCAAATAGCTTTTGGATGTCATTGCCACTACACACACACACACACACACGCACACACACACACACACATGAGATATATATATATATATATATCACTAAAATATCACATTATCATCAACTGAATTTCTATGTCTCACTAGGCATTTTCCTGACTTTCAACTAACTGCATAATGAGTAGGCCAACACCAATATGGTCTTTATAATGTATTTTTAGACCTCCTCAGAAGTTTCATCTTCTTCCTTGGATGACTCGGAAGGAAGGCTATTCCAGTAATTGCAAACATTCAAATGTGTCTTGACATATAGGAGAGATTAAGTAGCCCCTGAGAACCCATTAATATTTTTATAAAGGGAAACAATTCAGGCCTCTGAAAAACTTTCTCATCATGGCAACTACACAGCTCTTCAAGGTGAATGGCCTAGAGTTGACCTGAGGCGTTACAAAACATCTTTGTGGGTGGGTCCTTAACAAATGAAATCGATAATTTTACATCAGCATCTTTGAACTTCGTCTTTAGACGTGAAGAGCTGAATTCCACTACTGTGTTCCTAGACATAACAGTAGGTATTGAGCTTGTACTGTACCCCAGCAACAAAAAGAGATAGGTGGCAAACGATGTCTCAGGTAGGATTTCCTCTGGCTGCCAGTTATAGGAAACTTTGGCAAGAGGAACCTACAAAGGGACGGAACTGATTCATCACTGGGAACGACTCAAGAGATGCCCATGACCGAGGTTCCTTCTATGTGGTCTTCTGTGTGGTTCCATGTGGTCTTTCTGTGTCTGGTCATCAAATGGCTGCTGAGCCTACAGATCTCATGACAAATGTCCAAACAAAAAGAAAAGAAAAAGGAAAAAAATGCCAACAATAAATGACACCTATGTTTTATTGGCTACTCGTGTCTCATGGACATTCCTGGCTACAGAGAAGTCTGGCAAATCAAATGGCTTTCATAACTTCGTTAAAGAGGAGGAACACTGGACACAATGGTCGAATTTGCTAAATGACTGTCATACTATAAAAAATGTACCTTCAAGTCTGAGCATACTCTGAATTCACAGAAACAAATCCGTGCATTAGAGATATCCTGAGAAGACACATTCAAAACCACAAAAAAGTTTGCAAGGCTTCAGTTCCTCAACTCTTTAAGAAATCAGATTATCCCAAAGAAAACAGGCTAACTCCACAATTCTATTCCAAAATACAAGCTGTGAAAAGAAAATGAAGGTTTGGGCATCTAGGACTGTACCTTACTAATTGCACAACCAGCAAAGATGTCAAAACTACATCAAATGCCTGCTGCTCTTTAAAACACTCATCAAGATCTCCAGGATGTTGATAAATAAACCAAATTAAGATACTCACGAAGAGAAGTTCTATGTATAATTAAAACGTCAATGACCGACGAAACAGTGAAATTTTTGATTAATGTCTAAATAGCTATCTTTGTGATTGAGCATAATCTAAGAGTCAAAACTAAATCTTAAAATAGAAGAAAAGTAATGTAACATATATACCTACGTTATAGTATGTAACATACTAAACGGTAACTAATATAGTTACAATAATCTTGATCTAAAAAAAATCGATTCATTTAAACCAAAATCTATGCAGAGTGAAGTTAGGTGGAGCTAAAAATGTGATAAATCAATTACTGAAGGACAGAAGGCAGGTGATGTCATTTTGGAACTAAATACCCAAATATATTTTCTTCGGTGTAATTTTCAAGTAACCAGGAAAAAAGATAAAGAAAAGGTGAGCAATTAAGTAAAAACAAACAAACAAAAAGACAGAGAATCGGGCATCATCCACTAATGAAATTATACTAATGTTGGGACATACACACTGTTCAGACATGTGATTTTTGAACATTTTTCCTAGACCAAGCTGACTGACACACCCACAAATCCTCACTGATAACACAAGTCAATAATACAACTGCTGGTTTCCAATCAGGGATTATGTGATATATTCATATAGTAGAATATTATTCAGCCTTAAAAAAAGAAAGAATTCATAACAAGCTGGATGAAGCTGAAGGGCATGGCGCAAAATGAAATAAGCCAGGCACAGAAGGACAAATACTGCATGACTGCGCTTAGCATACGAGCATTCTAAAAGAGTCACCTGCACAAAATCAGACAACAGGAGGACGGTTCCAGGCTCTGACAGGCGGGGGAAGCGGGGAGCGTTATCCCACGGAGCGCGATCTGGGGCGCTGCTGCAGGTAACCCAGGGGATCGTCAGGAGGGTAGGGCTCCGTGTCCTTACGACAACAGCCAAGAAACACAACAAAACCCAGAGAGGTACGAGAAACTTGGCGTCGATCCACGTGTCTTTCACCTCGACGGCAGTGAGGCCATGATAGGCATAGCCACGTTTCCAAAGGCGTCGAGTTACATGTGTTAAATATATGTCATTTTTTGCAGATCAATTCTATCTCAAGGAAGCTGTTGACAAATAAAAAAAATAAAATAAGGTGTAGAAAGAATAAGTAAAACCATTCAAAGACGAGCCTGCCCGGCCATGACAGGTACAGCCTCCCAACTAATGTGCCACAAGGGATTTTAAATTTTGTTCACAACTGAAATCAATGAGGGCTATTTGTTTTTATTGCTACTGCAGATTTGTTTTTTTCCTTTCCACGTTCATGAAATCTCTTTTTCCATCCGTTTCCTTTCAGTCTGTGTGTCTTTTGATCTGATGTGAGTCTCTTGTAGGTATCACGTGTAAGTACCTTTTTTTCGTATTCATTCAGCCACCCTATCTTTTGATTGGAGCATTTTTTTCTCACTCCAAGTAATCGTTGATAGATATGTAGTTATTGCCATTTTATTATTCATATTTTTGATACATATTTTTTTCTTCTTATAGCCCTATAAAAATAGGAGTTGGGTTTAAGGTTTCAGCTCCAAGTTAGTTAACATCCAACACTTCCTTTGGTTTCTGGAAAGTATGGATCATATCCCCTAGTTCATGAAGTTTTTAAGATTTCTAATGAGCCTAGGTAAAGCATTTAGGATTATACTGTGCATATATTCATGGTTCTTTAAATATCACCAGTTGTGCTTTTTCCAAAGGAAAATATTGGGAAGCTACTGATATCTCAAGGCCAAACGACTCATCCAGAGTTTGAAGTCAGGAACTAGAAAACGCATAAAGGTATTGGCATATATCTGCATAGAGATGACACTCCTCCTCCGACAGAAGGAGGTAAAAAACACAGGAGGAGGTAAAAAAAAGAAAAAATATATATATATATTTAGTGATTTTATAACAAGGACTATGTTTATATTATAAGATTCAGAGAACATTTAATTGGTCATACGATTTAAAGAAATGGAAATCTGGACCCAGAACGCGGCTTTCTATGACTTTTCTCCACTCTGGTTTCGCTGCTTCACTTCTGCCATATTCAATCTTAAAACCTTCCCTTCTCCCCCCAGTCTGGAAGGAGGGGATCCGCTCCGTCCGCTGTTCTCAGACTCTGCCTGTCACTAAAGTCATAACAGCAGGAAGAGTCCAGAGAGGGGAGGGGAGGGTGACCAGAGTCCCCAGCTGCCATCCCGTGCATTGGCCTTAACAGATCGGTGCAATTCCATCCGGAAAGACAGAAGCTGACGGGGGCTGTGACTTACATCTCTAAACTCCTAAAAAGTACCACTGGGATGAGCACAGGCTGGTTCACAGGTGACCACGACGACACACTCTCCCCGACGTCCAGAAAGAGAGAGCGTTAGGACAGACAGAGAACAGAGGAGTTTGCCAGAAGGAGCAGGTAGCCGTGGCCTGACGCTCAGAAACCATCACCTTGGAAAACAGGGCCGATGGCAAACATAAAATCTTCAAATGAGTCCTACAAAAATTCATACATGACAGTTCTATGAAGGGAGTGAAAACGATGCCTAAAAAAGAGGCTACATGGGATCCGAAATGAATGACTTACAATCAGAAACACTGCTGGATTTCAGGTCCTTGTAACGATGGCGTTGCACAGATACCCTCGCCAGCTCTGCAGCTTTGCAATCTGCCCCTGCATTGCCTCTTACGGTTAGCTGCAAAATATCGCTGTTGTTAGATTTATTCTGTGTCAGCCAAAGTGCTGTTTTTATGGAATTGCCCGTGGAGAGAAGCCCATCATAGATTCTGAGCAACATGGACCAGCCCTGGTAAACTACTAAATTTAGATAAGATAGGATTGAGCCATATGCTGAGACTCTTAAATGAGCTCGCTTTTCAAATTTCCAGGCACGGAAAAGACCCACTAGTGTAAGATGCAGCATGGCCACTTTCAAGGGATAAGGAGACTTTGTGCTATCAGAGCAGGAATATAAATCACAAGAGAGTCATGGATTAAACCCCTGGATGTTTGCGGGTTAAACACAGGTACTTTTAAAAAATCAGGTTTCACAAAATTCTTGCTTTCTAGATGACTGTTTCTGGTTCTTCTGAGCCCCAAACTTGCAGATTTTCTATGAAATGTTTCAATTAAAAAAGTGCACTTAGTTGTTGGACTCGATCCCGCTTTCAAATAGCAATGATTGTCTTCCACTGATTAAAAATTAATATGTATTATGCTTGGACGTTATGCAACACAGTTTCTCAAGAGAGGGGTGAACTTCTAGAAATCGATTCTTAACTATTCCTTCCCACACTCTGGCACAACTGGAAATTTAAAGCTGCGTCTTAAATTAAGTCCTAGAGTCGCGATCATGGCGGAATCAGTGTTTCATCGATAAACAGATGTTTATTAAATATTTACTGTCATGGTTTGGGTTCTCAAGGATGAACACTCATTGCAGAATTTTTTAAAGAAAGGAAAAGAGGAACAATACTGCCCAGCTGGAAATCTAATGCCTCAGAAGTTAGCTTCTGACACATTTCTGCATCTCTGTATGGCATTCCAAATTCGTGGAATAAATATCATGAGTGATATTTAAATATCAACGTGCTACAGAAGATAATTGCTACCTTCTCATACCAACGGGCACTTTTAAATACAAGTATGTCATTAAGTACTCCTCATAATTCACTGTTAAAATTCTGGCAAAACCCTGCTGGCCTCCTTTGCACATTTTAATAATGGTGGTCAAGGGGCATTAACTCTCATGGCCAAACATGTTATAGTTTTGAATCTTTAAACTCCGGAGGTATAAACACACACATTTCCAGTAGAATATTTTATAATGATCGAAAGGGTAGCCCTTGAAAAGGACTGTCATTTGGTTAACCCGAAACCGAATCCTAACTCACTCAACTCTTCCTCCATGGCCCTGCCTCTCATTCGATGTCACTTTGTGATGCCCTTCATGTCCCTTCCTGCCTCTCCTTCTACGTCACTTCCTGTCTCTTTCCTTCTGAGACACTTCCTGGCTCCACCCCTTCTCGGGTCACATCCTGCCCTTGCCCCCTCCTTCTATGTCACTTCATGTCCCCCTCTCCTTCTTTTATGTCACTTCTTGGCTCTTCCCCTGCTATGTCAATTCACGGCCCCTTCTTTCTATGTCCCTTCCTGGCCCCTCCCCTTGATGACCTATCCCACTGACATCCAGACTCAAATCTCCCTTGATTAAGAAAGGCTCTGGAAATGAAGGACGCGGGACCAGGTGGAGGAAGCTGTTGATGCTAAACGCCTTCTTCAGAGTCCTCCGCTGATCCGATGGAGGTCTCCGGGCTGAGCGCGGGCCCTGAGGGTGATCCACCCTTGAAACAGTGGAGCGTCAGCCCTAATTCTCTTCCAGAACCAGTGATGAAGTGTGGGCTGCCTGTGAAGGGGGAGCACACCTGTGACGCGACAGCTCTTTTCACCTGAGGGCAATTCCAGAAGAGGGAGTCAACTCAGAGGCTGGGGGCACAGGTGTCTTAGTCCTGATGGGGAGTCTGTGCAGGATGCTACAACTTCTGCCACCCGAACGGTCTCAAAGGAACTGTTTGTCACTGGAAGGGGTACAAAGAACATCGAAAGGTTGTCTGTACCCTCAGAAAGCATAAAACTTCAACAGAGAGATGAGACATACATGCACCTCTTAGTAGTGCTCGGTGGATCTCCCCGGCCTCGAAGACAAGTCATAAAACCTGGATTACAATTGCTTTAAAAACCTCTTACGATTGGATAGAAATCAGCAATGCATTGACCGCTGATCTTTTCAGAGGATGGATCCGTATGCAATGGCTCAGGGACCGATTTTAGTAAATGAAGCCTTACTGGGATATGATTGTGTTGACAATGTAGGTAGGACCGCAAAAGACAGAACAGGTGTAGACATGAAATCATTGCCAGAAGAAGGGGGAAGGACCTTGAGCAAGCAACACGCAAAGACTTTACAAATGAAGTTCATGGTCTGGTTTTATGAAAGAATGAGCCAACGGCCTCTTATTGCATAAGAACAATTATTAAGGACTGAGAAATTAATTAGGAATAAAGAGAATTGAAATAAATCTTATCTGATCGCTAAAAACTAGACTTTTAAAAAAAAAAGTTACGTAGACTCCAAATAGAGCGATCGAAAATACAGTAACCCCAGTTAGAGGACAATCATCATATGATGTCATGTCCCTTGCAGATCAGTCACTCGCCATGCATGTCCCTTGACTGCCTGGGGACAGATAAAATGCAAGCAATCAAAGAAGCGTCAGACTCCAAAAGTGCAGGATGGCAGTCAGGAGACAAGGTGGCCATGCCCGGTCCACAGGCTGTCACCAGGACAACATGCAGTTCAGAGGCCTCTTGAGGATGGAAGGATGACGGACGGCTGTGGAAATTTAAGCGGCGTCTAGGATCTCACCATCCCGACAGCTCATTATTCCTGTTACTCAGAGAAGAGGAACATAAACACAGCGGCCAGCATCCTTTCGTAAGCATGCCCAGAGGACCACGCTCAAGTTTATGGACAATGAGACTGTTTCAGAGGTGACACCAGACATATTAGAGATAAACCCAGGCTTAAGGCTGAGTTGCAAAAACAGCCATTTGAATTCCAGCTACGCATCCAGAGCCAATTGCCTAAACGCCACTTGAGCATTTTCATTTAGATCTTTTGAATTATCATTTCTGGCTTTACTGCATATTTCATCTGGTCCACTTCCAAATGGATCTTCTGGCACAGTTATGCGGCATGATGGAGTGATGCTCAGTTGAAAAATCGTTACCTTAATCATCTCTGCACCTTTGATTCAGTGTGAGGCATGGCTGATTTGGTTTTCTTGCTTCTTGTAAGAATTTTACTCACGGTAGAATCCGTTTTATTTTACACTGAAAGCTGTGGATCACAAAACAGAAGTTTAGAGCACACAGGTCTTATGTTTTGCTTCCTATACCGGGTGTTAAATCAACGTTGGCAATGTAACTTTTCCTGAGCTGCACCAACCACAGAAATGTAGCATTTGCTTGAGACGAGAGAATAAGAGACGTGAATGCACTGGGTGTCTTCGGCACCTACTTTGAGAAAGCTGGGCCGTCCGCAGTTATCACACCCACCCATCAGGAGTTAGACTGTAACCCGTCAGCAGATGAGTCAGTGATGCAACCTCTTGTCATGACTCGACTTGGCCTGATGGCTGTATTTTCCGATTACTTAAAAACAGTTTTTTTACAGGCAACAAAAGTAAAAATAGATAAATTTGACTACATCAACATTTAAAACTCTGTGCATCAAGGGACACAACCAGTAGATCGAAAAGGCAACCTATGGACGAGCAGAAAACATTTGCAAATCATATATCTGATTAGGGGTTAATATCCAGACTCTATAAACAACTCCTACAACTCAAAAAGAAAAGAAACGCAATTGAAAATGAGCAAAGGAGTTGCATATATATTTTTGCAAAAATAATATACAAATTAACGTGCATGTGAAGATGCTCAACGTCACTAATCATTAGGGGAATATGCACCCCGATGCTCACTGCAGCCTTATTCTCGGTGGGGAAGACATGGAAACAACCCAAGTGCCCTTCGCCAGATGGCTGGATAAAGAAGATGTGATATATGCAATGGACTATTACTCAGCCCTAAGAAAATATGAAATACTACCATTTGCGACAACGTGGATGGATCTTGAGATAGTCATGCTAAGGGAAATAATTCAGAGAAAGTTGAGAACCATATGATTTCACTCTCATGCGGGATATAAAACTGGAAGCAACAAACGAACAGGACAAAGAGACTCATGGACATGGACCGTGGATTCGTGGTCACCAGAGGGAACGGGAGAGAGGGGAGGTAGATAAGGGTAAAGGGGTCAAATACGTGGTGACGGTAGGAAATTTAACTGTGGGTGGCGAACACACAATGCAGGATACAGATGATGTGTTATTGAATTGTACACTGGAAACCTATATCATTTTATTAATCATTGTCACCCCAATAAATTTAATTAAAAAATCACGATGAGATATCACCGGACACCCACAAGGGTGGCTATTATTAAGGAAAAGACAGGACATATCAAGTGTTGACAAGAAGGTGGAGAAATTGGAACCATTGGTAGAAATGTCACATGGTGCAGCCACTGTGAAAAATACCTTGTGTATGCCACAAAAAAGTGAGAAGTAGCGTTCCCGCATGAGCCAGCGATTCCACGTCTGGGTACGCACCCGAAAGAATCGAAACCAAGGTCTTGAAGAGATATTTGTACACACACGTCCATAGCAGCAGTATCCGCAATACTCAAGAGGTAGAAGCAACCCAAGCGCCTTTGACGGATGAATGGATGAACAAAACGTGGTATCTGCACTCCAGCGGACAGCACCAGCCTTCAAACGGAAGGAAATCTTGCCAGATGCTAAAACATGGATGAACCCTGAGGACATTATGCTAAGTGAAATAAGACACAAACAAGACCGTATGTATGATTCCACTTCTATGAAGTCTCTAGAGGGGTCGAATTCATCGAGACGGAAAGTAGAATGGTCGTCTCCAGGCGCTGGGAGGAGGGGGAGTGAGGAGTTGTGTTTTAATGGATATAGAATTCCAGTCTTGCAAAACGGAAAAGGTTCTAGAGATTACTTATGCAATCACATGGCTCGGTCAACACCGCTATGGAACTGTAGATTTAAAAATGATCAGCGTGGCACATTTTATGTTCTATCTATTTTTCAACCCAATTTAATTTCTTAAAAATTTTAAAGGTTTGTCAGCAGCACGGGGTTTGCACTGTTTTGTTTGCTTTCAATGGAAAGATTCTGTCATAGGAAGAATGTCATGTGTGTGTCTGCGTGAAAATGTAAACTGGACCATTTTCATCGATCAAAATAACTGAACAGTTCAAGTAGCTGCCTTATTTTTCTGAAAGGTTTCCAAGCCAGACAGAAAGATTGGGAATCCATGTGACATGTCTAAAGCCACCTTTATCCATCCTTCTTTTGAAAGTCATGCAGGAAGTCCATCTAAGGTTTAGCTACAGAACATCAATGTGACAGATGTAAACTCTGGTTATTAGCCCATGAGCCTTCCATTAAAACCGGCATTAAAAGCTGATGTTTCCTAACTAAAGACAGAAATGGAGCAGTAGGAGATGGGGTGGGAGGTGGGGTATTTATCTACCTGAGCTTTGCACGCATCTTTTAGTTTCCAAAAGTTAACTTAAAAAACAACAACAACAACAACAACAAAGTTCCTAAAACAACAGATTATTTGATGCTGTCGACAAATGCTGATCAAGCATTTTTAAGAATGCTGGATGGCTGAAAAACAAATATGTCCTATTCACTGTCATCAAGCGGGTACAAGAAGAACTATAGGACAGGAAATAATTTTAAAATCTAGGTGGTCATGTAATAATGTACAAAAGTAACAGGACAAATTATAAACATGGTCCTACCTAACCCAGCATACCTCTTCTAGGCTGTGGGCTCAGGAAGGGCTCACTGGCGTGATCTGGGGACCCAGATGAGGTGGAAATTGGTCCCACAAACATCACTCATGAAAACATGGAAACTGGAACCAAACAGATGAAGCACCACAGCCGGGGGGCGGGGGGGTGGAGACAGCAATGGCAAGCCAACAGAAAAGGGTGAGTCCCTCCTCTCCTCGGCCGCCTTCCAACTTCCCCTCGTATCCCCCATGGTAGCACCACACAGGGAGCCAGCTGATACGGGAGAAAGGTGTTTGCTGCCTCCATCTCCAGCATCATGATGGAGAACAGAGATGGCGGATGTGAGACTGAGAGGCACGTGGTTAATAACCAGCCCAGAAGCCTCCCGAATTCCCTTAGACTCCTCCCTCAGTGTGTAGTACGGGTTCTGCACCCTCTGGGGACTTAAAAATCGCTGGCTGCCTGAACACAGAAGTGCTTGGCTTTGGTTTATTACTGAAACCCACACGATAAAAACATCCACATCGAGAAACAGCCAAGCGGGGTCTTGCTCCGCGGTTAGATGACACTGAATCATGTGAGTTGCCTCTCCTGGCAGAGTCATTCAGGTGACAAAAAAGTCAACCAAAAGCAGGCTTTTGAGAGCAACCTAGACAGAGAGTAGGAAGACCTTGAACTGAGAACTCTGGACAGCCTGACATGAAAGGGTTTTTCCACCAGTTGGCCGAGGGGTCTCCATCTTTTGCCACGTGATGACCCATCAAGGGACATTGAACAACGACCACTTATCCAGGCCACTAAGGCCGCCCAGAATTCAGCCTCTTGAAAGATAATCTTAAATCGTCCTTCTCTCCCACGGGGCCTGCCTGCATCCACTCCAGTGCCTGCCATTCACTGAGACATTCAATGAAAGCTTAGTATCTCTCAGGTACCCAGCACTGTCCCACATGCCCATTCTCTAACTAAAAGCGAAACAAATAGCTAATTTTTGGAGCATTCGAAGTCACTTATTTAAAACAACAGGAATACGGCCTATCCGTCCTGCGAGACCCTCCACGATGTGATCACTCCTGCATTCGATGAGTGTTGGCTGCTCTGGATGTCCGAGATCACTCGTGCTCAGGCCCGTGAGGAGGCTGCGGGGTTGGACCTCCCAACTGCCCGCCACCGAATGAGAGGTCGCGCCACGCCCTGTCCAAGGAGAAAAGTTCTGGTCCTTGTCACGAACCACCTTTCCGGAAATGCATGTTCTGAACATGGCGTGCATTCTTGTGATGGTTCCATTTTGTGCCAACTCGGGTAGGCTAGGGCGCCTGACGGTTTGGTCCCACATTAGTTTAAATGTTGCTAAGAAGGCACTTTGTAGATGTGTTATCTTGACCATCACGTAAACGGCATAGGTGGGCCTCATCCAATCAGTTGAAGGCAATAACCGCACAAAAGCCGAGATTTCCTGGAGAAGCAGAATTCTGCTTTGAAACTGTAATGGTGAAATCCTGCCTCATGCATTCATGCTATTGCATGAACCAATTCTTTGAAATAAATCTCTCTCATATATATGAATATTTGTGTATATATGCACATTTAAAGTTATAAATATATATTATACATATACATGCACACATACATGTATCTTATTATTTTAGAGACTCCTAATTGACGTATTTCTTCACCTAAGCAGGAAAGTAAGGCTTTGGAAGCAGACCTCCCAAGGATGGTTGGATCCAGTGGAATCTTCCCGATTTCCTTCTTCCCGTCACAGCCATTGAATGTTGTCATGAGTCAGCACTCCGCCGGGTCCTCAGCGACACGCCGCTGCATGATGCATGCTGGAACGTGGCTACGCTGCGGCCGCTCCTGCTTATGCCCAAGCTCGGAGCAGAGCAAAAGTGCATCTGAGGACGCCCAGTCAGATCTCACTAATGCCTTCCCAAGTGGGACTCGGGAATAAACACAAGCGGTCACCAAAATGTGGTCAGAGCTCTAGAAAAATAGATTTATAGTAGAACATAGCCGACCATAAATGCAGAATGCCTCTGGGCGGCCTAATAAAACCCAAAGTAATTGTAAGTTGAGAGAAACGAATTTCTTTCATCTCCTCTTCCTTCCAAGATAGATTAAATACATCTTAAAACAATCCTGTTTTTTATTCTATCATTTTATTTTTAAAAGCAAAATTGGTTTTTGTTCCCCGGGTAATAATGAAAAACAATGCCTGTAAAAGAGGTGGCAGAAGTTACTTGAAGGTTTAATAATTGAATCTCTTTAACTTAGGATTTTTGTCTCTTCAATCGAGTTTCTATCTAACAAAGTCGGATCATCTCTAAGCAGATCACAGAGACCATTTTCCCCACCGCCTGCCTGCATTTTTCTCTATTTCTGGTGGTCGTCATGCCTGTCAAGCCCACGCCCCTCACCGGGCCTCCGGACGACCACGGTGGGCACTGCAGACCGTGAGCCGGACGCCAGGAAGAATCCAGGTGTGGCCGACATAGCTCCACGTATCTCATGGAGAAACATAACTCATCACTCAGAGCTTTTCCTTGCCAATCGTCATGGAGCAAGAAGATGGACTGTTTCGTCCCGGCGCCCTGCTGCTGAGAACTGTGGCAAGTTTTGAGAAGGAATATTTCCTAGCTCGTTTTGAACATTTCTGCATGGTGAGATTTGTGATTTCCAGGGCTGCCATGAAACACCACGGAATTTCTTTCTGTCAGTATATAGGTAATGTTAGCTTTTATGGAAATAGGCAACTAGGCGCAAAGACAGTCATTTCCACAGCCGTCTGTATGTTTAGAGAAAATTATCCTCTAAAGGGGGGTTCCAATCCCAGGGAATGCAGTAAACACACCTATGGACATGATGTATTGGAAAAAATCTGAATAAACATGATTCTATTCTGCAACGTCGTGTTCGTGTACAAAGAGGCAGGATACAAAGTACGAAGCGCCATAATTTAAGAGCATGTTTATGTTTACCTGAGGAGTTCTTTCTCTCCCTCCTCCTCTGTCTCTCCCTTCCTTATTTCCTTTCTGCTTGCCTTCGGAGGTCTGCATGGGACGATGGTCTGCATGCCAAGGACACAGCCAGCAGCCTTTTGATCTCTTTTCCTTACTATTTCTGTTCTCTTCTTAGTGATAACCAGCTCCGTAAGGTCCCCGTGTGGCTTTCCTCCATTTTTCACAGTGATATGATGGTGCATTCTTATTTTAATTGACATTTTCATTAGCATGAATCAGGCTCATTCCTATCCACAAACCCATCTGCTTCCTCTCCCTCACTCCTGTTAGATCGGGGTGGCTTGTTCTTGACGTTGGTTGATTTTACGCGTAGTAAATTCTTTATATATTTTGGATACAAATCTTCAGTCACTTGCATATGTTGCAAATGTATATCCCCAGATTGTGGTTTGTCACTTGATGCGTTTATGATGTTCTTTTAATGCCGATGGTTTTACTTCTGATGCCGTTACTTTTACTTCCTTTAGAGAAGAAACCTCTGCACTCCCCACGCCCCCCTCCCCCACCCCAGGCACTAGATTAGCCTTCCATGCAGAACAGGAGAAGGCAATGGGGCTCTGTCATTTAATATGCATATTTAGGGCTCCGTCATTTAATATGCATATTTATCTCATCGTTCCTGTTTTGCCCCCACGTCTCACTTATAACCAACGCGTGTTGTTTCATCGGTTCAGAAGCCTGTCAGGATGCAACCTTGAACGCTTTTCCCTAATAACCCTCGACAGGCATCTAAGAAAAAGGGGTCCTCTCACTCTCCACGCCAGCTCCCCCTCCCCCTCCACGTTTTCTACGATCAGAATTTCGGGGATTTATTCAAATACAAACTCCACTCTGCACATCCTTTTCGTTCTGTCTGTCGCTGAGTGAAGGGAAAAGATTAAACTGGATGTAACTCTTTCATCTCTTTTTAATGTGAAGACCACACACTCGCTCCCACCTCAAGACACCTCTTCTGAGCTGCGGTCCCCAGCCTTTGTGGCACCAGGGACCGGGGCTCCTATGAGCATCTAACGCCTGAGGATCTGAGGCGGAGCTGAGGCGGTGATGCTGGCACTGGGGAGCGGCTGCTGATACAGATGAAGCTTTGCTCATTCGACCACTGCTCGCCTCCTGCTGGGCGGCCCGGTTCCGAACACGCCACAGACCAGTATCGGTCCACGGCCCGGGGATTGGGGACCCCTGTGCCAATGCATGGCCTCTTGTCTTTGCACTGACCAGGGCTGGGAGCTGTCCAAGGTTCCCAGAAGACCATGAGACTGACTCTTACATACTCAGATTGGCCAAGGAGTGAAAATTTGCATGAAATATACAATGACAACTAAACCACCGCCCGGTGATATGGAAGGTAAACATATGACATTATGTTTTCTGTTTCTACAAATGTATTTACATGTTGCTATGTTTTTAATAATTACATGATTTATGACTGTACAACACCACTTTAATACATACAATTATTCACATAATCATTCCCCCTCTTGTTGGGTCAATTTAAAATTACCTTATTTTTTTATTTCATTGATTTTAAAAGCGTGTATTTTAACAATCTACATCATGGCTACCTTAAGTTATTTTATAAAATCAGATTCCTTGATGCTCCCCAAGGCTAGCTGCGTAAGAATCTCTCATACTGAGGCATAAAAATCAACATTTTAACTACCACTCTAGTTTTATGCATGCTTCAAAATTTTTAAATCATGGCTTAATTGCGTAGCTGATAGGTTCATTATGTTAGTCCAGCCCTGCAAGAGGGGAGTTCGTAGAAGAAACTGACGATCCGAGGCTGAGAAAGGGAGCAGAGAGACCATCAAAACGTATGAATTTAAGCGCACACATTCCCATCCCTGATTACTCCACAGAGCTCTGGTTCCAAATTTCTCACGGAACGTGAATTCTCGTAAATGTTCCGCTCTCACTCTCACCGAAAAGCTCAAAACAGTCGATCCAGAGAATGAATTTCCAGCGAAGGCAGATCCGGAAACAGTCCACGCAGGCTTGTGAATTCTGGGAGCGAAATCTGAATCAGCTGCAGTAGAACCGAATGAGCAATAACCATGAGGTGACAAAACGTGTCCCAGGAGGGGAGCTAATAAGAGAAAGGGCGTGACGATTCGGCGGCAAGCGAGTGCCTCAGAAGCCAGAGACGAGAGGAGGACTGGTCTTGTGAAAGAGAAGCCATGTTTGCAATCAGAGTGTTTACGCTGCTGTGGGGGTCCTTCGATTTTACCCTGAGAAATAATATGGAGCCATTGCAAACTTCCGAACGGGCAAATATTAGCTGCTGTGTGATCCAGATTATTCTGGCAGAACGGAGCACACTGTCTTGAGCACTGTGTTATCTACACGTAAAAGGATGAAAGCTTGGACCGTGGCTTCGTCTGGAAGGAGGAGAAATAAGATGCAGAAGTGTTTGAAGAGACTGATAGGTTGGCAGCCTCATCCAGAAAAAACTGTTACCGTGTGTACACTAAGTGACTAATTTTCTAAATGAAGCTAGAGTGACACCAGTATAAAATAATTACGTACTGTTTCCAGACTCCTTGGCATCTCACTTGAGCCTGACATATCTGTGACTTACGTCACACTCACTCCTTAACCTCGCCAGAAACCCGGACACTTCACATGCTTAGTTGCCCGTTAGTGCATACTCTAGACCATCGTTGGTACGTCTGCCTCTTCTGGGGTTATTTCATTAATATTGGGCAATGCTGCTGGCCACAGAGAGGTGAGAATTAAAGCACCCAAAACTGAACCCGGTGAATCTGGTTACTTGATTACGACGTTGACGTAAGTACCGACAGGGAAAAGGTTTACGGCTATGGCATAAAGCTAGGCTTGAGATTATCTAGAGATTTCATGTATCCTTATTCCTCTTGTTCACGATTTAGCATAAATGAGTCGTGTTTGCACTAAAGACAAATTGTATTTCTTACCATGGGTATCACATTCATGTTATCCGTGATGTCGACAAAGGATGGTGGTTCCATAAGTTCCGCCGAGTGTATTCAAGAGTAAACAGGCGTTCGCTGGGAGGGGGTTGGGGGATGGGTGAAAAAAAGGGACGGATAAGAAGTGCAAATTGGTAGTCACAAAATAGTCAAGGGGAATATAAAGCATAGCATAAGAAATATAGTCGACAATATTGCAA
>NW_006433374.1:1272908-1276858 GCF_000325575.1 Pteropus alecto | reverse complement strand
AAAAAAATTATATAAACATTGATGCTTTATTTTAATTACATGGAGCCATGTTTTCTAGTAAAGATAAAGCAACATCAATTTCCATATTAAGCTAACTGAAACATATTTTTAATCTTACGGGGAACAGCTGTAAGGCCAAAGGTGTGGTTCTTCAGAATACCCCACCCCTTCCACAAACCTTCAGATAACAGAGAAGACACATTGAAAGGCAAAGTCTTTCTCTGCCCCTCATACGAGCCAGTTCTCTGTCACCGGGACAAGATGAGGAAGGAACCGCCAGCCCTTCCCATTCGGACATTCCAGCAGGAGGGGCCCTGGCAGCCCAGCAGAAGGCTCGGCTATGAGGCTGATGCACCCAGCACTGCCAATGTCGGTGAAAGGGGATGAGTGATCCAGCAGCCAAGGCCACAGAGCTGCAGAAGTCAATCAATCGGAGTGTCAGGCCGGAGCACACGGGCGGTCTGAGAGCTGGATCGAAGGCTTGGCAGAAGCGAAGCAGACAGGACCAGTTCCTGATTGCTCCGAAGACACTCCAGCGTGCATCTTGAAAACACTAAATTTCTGTCCCAGTTTCTCCTCTTGATCAGGATTCATCAATAGTGGCCCTCATTGAGACATGTGATCATTTTTCCAATTGGCTTAGACTATGACCACGAACCCTTTTGTTTCAGAGAGTGGTTCAGAATAAGAATAGCTATCGTGTCAAGGCGCCTGGGTCCTTTCTCTGCTGTGCCTGGTCGTGATCAATAATGATGACAGTCAGACAGGGCTGAGTCTGTACCTGTCAGCTCTGATTGACACGGTACACGGCAGGTCTGAATTATCCTTGTCAGTCGCCGACTGAGCACAGGAGGACGTGGGGCAGATCGAACGTGGCTCTGGTGGAAGAAATATTTGCATTCAGTTGCCCCTTCCAAAGGGAGCTCTTGGCTCAAAGGGTTAAAAGTTGTAGACCCAACTTTGATGCGTTGCTAAGGGCTCTTCTCTTCCGACACACATGTCACTTAAGGGACCTGCAGTTTCTTTGTCAGTTTGTAAAAGACTAAAATATCTAATGGGTTTAAAAAAAAAAAAGGAATCGATAATTGTAAACCATGGTGTCAAGAATTAGAAAAAAAGATTAATTGCAGGTGGTCCTCACTTAGGGCGAATTAACGACCCTAGCGAGCAAGGTTCTAGCAATTAATAAAACCACCAGCCATAAGATTTACATTAGCGTTCAAAGGTCACTCCATTACAACAAAGGCATTTTTCATTAGGAAAAAGAAACTGCAGAGAAATCCCATAAGTGCCCCTTATCCTGCATGATTATATTAGCCTCTCCACCGGCAAAAACCTACGAAAGGAAGGGCAAGGAGTCGTGGAGAGGAACTTCTCGCAAACCTTGAGCACTGTCTGCATTCTCGGCTCCTGAACTGGCCTTCGAGAAGCGTCCCGAGGGCCTGGGGAAGCCAACACGTGGCTCCGCGTTCAGTCACACACAAATGACGGCTTATCCTCGTCAATGCAAACTGAAGGTATCCAGGAGGTGTTTTTCTTTCTTATAAAATCTCCATCTTTTCCTCCTAGTTTTCATCGATATCATGAGATATCGATGAGCCAGCCGGGCAGCAGCCCCTCGACGGGAGTCACCGTTTTGATTCCCGGTGGTAGATTCTGCGTGTTCTCAAAATTCACATCGATGAAATTGTAACACGATCTCTTCTGCGTCTAGATTGTTCTGTGCAACATAACGTGGTGATATCCATCCATATTCTTGCATGATGCCCGCAGTCAGGTTTTGCTGTTACATAATATTCCATTTTAAGAGTCTAGAACAATTCTATCGTCTTATTGATGGACTTTTGGGCTCTGTCCAGTTTGGGGCGATGATGAACTTCCTGTAAACATTCTTAGGTGTGTCTTTTGTTGACAGTATGTTTTTATTTCGCAAGGCTCCGTATCCAGGAGTGGAATGCAAAAACACTTGGCATTTTCTTTCTTTTTATCTTTATACATTCTGGTAGGCTAAATAGCATACTTTTGACACATATTTGATTAAATTAAAATATGTTACAACATTTTTTCTATATTTTTCTTTAAACATTATTTTTTAATTAAATTTATTGAGGTGACATTGGTTAATAACATTATAAACGTTTCAAGTGCACAATTCAATAATACGTCATCTGTGTATCGCATTGTGTGTTCACCACCCAAAGTCAAATCTCCTTCCGTCACCGTATATTTGAACCTCTTTACCCTTATCTACATCCCTCCTAGTTTTCCAATTGAAGAAATCATATAAACTATGAATGGAATACTCTGTGTCTGATACTACAGATTAGAGAGATTCTCTTATATGAGCTAACACTTTGAAATGACAAAAAACAGACCATGCCTTGTTTATGCGGCTTTTATTGGATTCGGTATGACTCAGGCCTGGTTACATTTCTCTCTAATGCCCCGAACCACAGCATTGTTTTGCATTTCTAAGCCTGCCTTGTTTATGTCTCATCTTATCCCCAGACCTTCAAGAACTTGGCCAATATTTCTCTATTTGTGTGTTTAACTTTTTAACGTGTGTATACCTGAGCCAAGATTCTATAGTTGGTTCTTTTCTCTTTCTGCTTGACACGCTCTAGCTGGATGACCTCACCCATTCTCTTGGGGTTAAAAAAAAAATCACCAGAGTAGATAAAATTCCCAAAACACACCTCGAGTCTCATCAGGCGGGGCCAGATTGAGCCCTGGTGTTTCAGATCCCTTTGCAACGGTTACAGAACCTGAACCAAACACGAAAAGATTGAGCCGATGTAAATTTGACTCACATATCCAACTGTTAGTGAATCTAAAATGATGATAGCTTTTCCAGGTCATATAACCCCCCCGAGTAGCACTTTAAAAAATAAAAAGATAGGAAGTCAGAGTTTCTATGAAAATCTCTAAAATACATATTTACTGATGATTTTACAAAGATAGGAGAAAGCTTAACATGCTATTCAAATATAATATTCATTCAGTTTTAAATTCATTCCACTCGTATTTATCGGACACCTACTACTGCACGCTGGGGTTTCAAAGCCTCAGGCTTCAATTAATGTTTACCTAGTGGGGGAATTAAATAAAGTAACCAAATAAATATTTAACAGCTTCGGTTCATTGTGTCTTTGAGTCACTTGGTGATATACTAGAAATCTGAGATCACGAGACGTAACCCAAATCACTCACTCATTTTGAGAATATAAATTAAACATTTTGAGAGATCACTAGAAAAATTCATCCCAATTCAGGCATTTTAAATGTCCCCATTTGGAGTGACGCATCCATCAACCAACAGGAACCACTTTCGGGATGAAAAATCGACCCTAACGGGCAGCTTAACATCACAAGATGCTGACTGGTTCATCGCAACACGCCTCTCACAGGAGGTGATTCATGAAGAGATCCCCCAGCACTATCTGCCTAAAGCACCTGAAGACATTTCCTCTGAGCTGTTTCATAAAGAAAATGCACAATGAGAAAGACAGTGAGCGGAGGCCCATGCATGAAAGTTTCTACAATTCTCCACCATAGAGAGTTACCACCATCAGCCACTGGGGCTCATTTACAGACAAAGTTTTCTTCTTAGTTGGTGTGATTTGTGTTCGTTCAGCAGCTTCTGGGAAGGATCTCACTGTGTTTGTGTTTTTCTTACAGGAGCAGCACGCCTCATGGTGCATCTCCTTGAAAAAGAGGGGTGGTCGTCATCCAGACACCAATCCACCCAGGACATCGTTTACACGAGACCCACACATGTACTCACAAAGGACAGAGTCTTCCTGTGGAAACCATTGCCGTGTAGAAGACTGGACTTAGCATTCCAAACCCACGCCGGGCTGGGTCAGCAACTGCCCTTAGCAAGCTCAAGGAAGCCAAGCTTCTTCTCAGGAGACCTCACGTACATTTCTTGAGATTTCCATGATTAGACA
>NW_006433374.1:1260573-1272857 GCF_000325575.1 Pteropus alecto | reverse complement strand
ACAATTATAGTATATGTGAGAAACAATGAAATGCGAAATGAGACTTCCACGTCTGGGAAACTGCATTTTCTTACCATCTTCACCGAAATTTAACAGTTATCTTCCCCGATAGATTGGAGACAGAGCACGCGGGCAATGAAGTTTGTTGCCGGCCATCGTTAACACGTATAAACTCTACGTCTCAAACAAATAAGAAATGAAATAATTGGAAGGATTTCCTCTCCATACGTTACTTCTAAGCCTGTAACTGCTCATGGTGAAAACACAAAACATTTTGGAGCTAATAGTTTCTCTTCTGGGAGAATCCAGATAAGGAAGGAATTGTTGCTATAACCCACTGCTCTGACTTAATTAACTGACACTCCGAATGCGCCCATTTTTCTATTTACAAAATGTAGATAACATCGACTTCTTGTAAAGGTCAAGAAAGAAACTATTGCCACGCTTCCTCTGACGGCTGACTTTTCCAAGGCAACACCCATCTGGTTTCCGGGTCTCTGAAGGGATGTTAAGACCAACTAGACCTGAGGTCACCAAACTACAGCCCAAGTCTGGGTCCCCTGCTTGTTTTATTTTTGTAAATAAAGTTTCATACTGGAATAAAGCCATGACTATGCATCTTGTTCATATTGCCTCTGGGTGCTTCAGAGCACCCTTCGGGCAGAGTGGCCTGAACCCCGAAACACTCAGTGCCTGGCCTTTTAGGAAGAAGTTTCCCGATAGCTAAACTAAGACCGAGGCCCTCCCTCAGTGACGAAGAGCTTGTGTTTCCAATCAATTCAGAGACCCACCCTAGACAGGGCAGAAAATCCATGAAATGAAATCCGAGACCATCCATACAATATTTCTCGTCATGAGATTTGTCTAAAACTGCAATATTTTTTATATAATAATTGGCTTTCGTTGGTATCTTTCAGAGGGGGGTAAAAATGAAAGACTGTTAGCTGTGTTTAAATGTGTATTTATAAACATACTTCCATTCACCCTTCCTTGTCATCATCATGTCAAATCAATTAGATAAATGCAGGTGTGGATGAAATGTTAGTCAAATTTGACTGAATGAAGTGCTTTCTGCGACTTCTGCCCCCTGGGACAGCATTTCTCTGCTAGTGGAGCTGTTTCTATGGAACAGGGCTTAGCACATGGCACCTCGTGGGCCAGATTCAGCTTACTGCTTGATTTTGTGCAGCCTTCAGGCTAAGAATGACTCTCAACACTTTAAAATAGTTTCCCCGCCCCACCCACCAAATCAAAAGATTGTGCGAAAAATACATAAAATTCAAATTTTAGAGCCCATAAATATCGTTTTATTGAAGCACTGCTGTGTTCTTTGTGCATGAATTGGGCATGGTGAGTTTTGCGCTAAAATGTCAGAGTTGAGTAGTTGACTATTGGCAGCAGAGACTGGCCCACAAAACCTAAAATGTTTACTATCTGGCCCTTGGCAGAAAAGAGTCTACTAAACCCTGATATAGAAGCTGTTGTGTGTCTCCTGGGGTCTGTCCAGCTGTGTCTTTCATGGCACTGAATAAGACTCTGACTGCACAGAGGAAAATAAACACGAAGGGTTGTTAGCTCCCATTATGAAAGTATGTCTTCGGTTCTCAGCAGCTTCTCAAAGACCAAGTGCTTCTGACCTTGAGTCCTGTGTATTTCCAGTTCACACTCTCTCCTCAAGCTCCCAAAGGACTTATTTGTATTCGCCCAATGCGATTATTCAAGAACTCTCTCCTCAAGCTCCCAAAGGACTTATTTGTATTCTTCGCCCAATGCGATTATTCAAGAATCTTATCTCGTAGTAACCTGTCACCGTGGATGTTGGGTATGAGCTTAGGTGTGTTGATTTAAATGAAAGTAAGAGAGAACAGAATGAAGACAATCAAAGACAATAGACTTTTGCTCTATGCAGGCCTTCAACTGATTAGATGAGGCCCTCCATAGATGGAGGGCAATCTGCTTTGCTCAGTGTTATCAATTTAGAAGTTAACCTTATCCAAAATACCTTTACAGAAACAACAAGAATAATGTTTGAGCCAATATCTAGGCACCTCATGGTCCACTCAAGTTGACGTACAGGTTTAACCGTCACGGGAACAGTGACAAATAACGATTTATACTTTCAGTTCCAAGTGGCAACTAAAGTCTTATAGATTATTTCTAAACTTAGAAATTCAACAACTCTAATCAACAACGCTGCTAGGCTTGAATGGAGGCCTTGGCAGTTTCCTAGCTTAATACATATAAAGTCACTCCCGACGTTGAAACTGCTGGACTGTGTCAGAAATAAACGCCAAGACATCATTATTTCTGTTATTGGTTAAACTCACAAAACAAATATGCCTACCACGCTTTTTAACGTATAGTGTCTTCTGCGTAAGGTGAAGAAAAATTCCAATTTCCTTTTTATTTAGGTAATCAATCTGCAAAGAAAGCTATTGCAGGGTGCCAAACTCTTAAGCAAGGAGTCTGCGGAATTATCCCTGCGCATGTGAATTTTGCCAGGCTTATAATTGTTTTCTCTGTTAATACTCCTGTACTTACATTGTGGCACTAATGTCTTATTATTTTTTTCCCATTGTCCTAACTCTCTTCATTATTTCTGAAACATTTTTGTGCCGTGCTGCACAAAACTTCCCGAAATTTCCCAGCTGCACCCGACTCAGCAAATCAAAGTAGAACTCTAAATTCCACTGTTTTAAAACTATCTGGCTCTAATTTGCTTTCCTGATGCTTGTGAACACCCAATTACCCTTGCTCGGTCAAAAGGAGCATAGGTTTAGGGATAATGCCGTCGAGATTTGAATTCTAAAAGACCGCCTACGCGGTCAAGTCAGGAAAGTATTCTTGTTCCCAGGACAAGAGAAGAAAAGCTTGCTTTGAAAATAAAGGAAGAAAGGGAATGGAAGACAAAGGAGGTAATGGATCTTAGAGGGAGCTGAGAAGTTTGGTCACATATATGTGGATGTACATCTCTTATGGATTCTGTTTCTCTAGAGAGCGCTGACTAATACAACCTCGCGAATAGAGGAGGGGACAATCACAGACCTAAGTAACTTTGGAAAAGGGTGCTGTCTACAAGACTAAAGGCAAAAGAACTGTACATAGCACTGTACTTGATAAGGACTTTTCCCGAGGGAATATGAGTTAACAATTCTGAAACTACCGTACTTTTGTACTAGAATCGAACAATTCAATAAATGGATGGCGAATGGGTGGGAACCACGTTTTCCACTGTTGAAATGGAAAGTCGCAGACAAGCGAGAGACGTCTACAATGATCGATTCATGGGTAAGAGTTGGAGACATCGGTACGACCTCATGTTAACTTAATACAAAAATGGTTACATACAGAAATATCTCCAGATACGACACGCACACGGTCAGCATGCACACACACACAGCATTTCTCTGCTCTGAGAGCTGAGAGCGTCTAGAAGCAACAATGTTCCGGGAGCAACGAGAACAAATCTTGGTTTCTAATAACATTTTCCAATAAAAGGAACCAAGGCTCCTTAGAGAAAGGGCCGATTCTAGGACTCGGAAAGGAAATACATAAAATAAGGCTGGAGTATCTTGTACCACCAGTAAATAAGAATGTGCTCACAACAAAAACAAGCAAACAAACAAAATGCTACAATGATGGAGGAGCCGACTGCAAGAGCTCCCAGCGAGCAAGAACGAAACTCATCAATCTGAGCCCCAGCAGAAGGAGGTAGCACTGCACGGTAACCCACAGCGCACACACGGTGATGCACGGGGCGCTTCGCCTAGCCGGTCCTCCTCTCAAAAGCCTAGAACCTCAGCCTAACTGTCAGAGAAACACCTGACAAATGCCAACGGAGAGACATTTTACCGAAAACTCCACCAGTCCTCCTCAAAACTGCCAAGATCATTAAAAGCAAGGGAAATCTAAGACGAGTCAGAAGCCAAAGGAGACATGACAGTAAAATGCATGAATCCTGGAACGGGAAGGCCACGAGGTGAAAAACGAACGGGTAATCTGAATGAGAGTGGGCTGTAGTTAGCATCAGGGGACGGCGGCGGCTCGCGAGCTGTGATGAGTGTCCAGAGGCAGGCAGTGGCCTGTGGTCCATGGCAGCTCCCTGTTACTGTCTCTGCAAATCCCCAATGCCTCCGAAATATACAGTTCTTCTATTTCAAAGGAAAAAGCAAACTAAAACGCGTCAGATGCCTACTCTGTGTGAGGGCTGGCGCCATCATCTCCATTTCGTGGTAGAGAAACTGAGTCGTAGAAAGTTCGATAACTTGCCCCAGGCCACCAGGCTATGAGGTGGTGGGTCTGGGCAGGCCGCCTAACTCAGCATCGCTCCCCAGCTGGTCTCTCCATGGCTCCTCTGTTTCAGGGATCCCAGCTCATGTGGGAATAGCATCCTCACGGTCGCTGGCTCACCAGGGATTCCATGTCTCCACGTACAAGAGCCGAACAAGAGGCATTAGCTCGGACAAGTCATATCAACCCTGCAAAGGGATTACCATTCTCCCACAGGCTGTAGGTGAAAAAACATGAACTTGACAGAAGAAGTGCCCTGCCCAGTGTCACGAAGCTGGTGAAAGCTCGAGTCCTCGCCATCCTACCAAGTACTGAGATAATTATTACTGAGTATCTATTAGTTATTTCAATCATATCTACATTCAGACTCAGAATATCAAACAAGTTCAAAGTACTATTCCTTTTCCCCAACAGATTACAATGTGCATGACCCAGGCAAACTTTAGAGAACCACTCAAAACATATAATTATGTGCTAAGTTATCATCTTTTTTAAGGCTGCCAACAATTTTTACTTTGCTACTGCACGACCAAAAATAATCTGTGCATGTCAGAAGGTAGCTGAGCAGGAGGTAGGAAGATGTCTTAATAGCAGAAAACATTTATTGGTAAAGATGTATACACCCCTATATTCACAGCAGCGTTATTCACGGTGTGCTTGGACAGATTGAATAAAGAAGAGTTGGTACAAAAATACAATGGAATGTTGCTCAAACCATAAAAAAGGAATGAAATATTGCTGTATGTGATGACATGGGTGGATCTTGAAAGCATCATCCTAAGCGAAATAAGTCAGATAGAAAAGAACAAGAACTATATGGTTTCACTTACATGTGGGATATAAAACGGAAAACAACAAACAGACAGACAGACAGACACGGACAACAGGATGGTGGTTACCAGAGGGGAAGAGGGTGGGGGAGCATGAAGAGGGGAGGGGGGGGTCCAATTTATGTGATGGAGGGAGACGAGCCTTCGGGTGGGCAGCACACAGGGCAATAAACAGAAGACGTGTTATAGGATCGTACACCTGAAACTTACATAATGTTATTAACCAATGGCACCCTGACAAATTTAAGGAAAACAATCAGAACGGATCTTCCTCGCTCAATCGCTAACCAAAGAGAGATGGTCCTTAAAGTCGTAGCACAATGTTAATAAAATAATATATGTATGAGAAGGCCATCAGTATGTCGGTATTTGCTTAGCGGTTTCCTGCAAACTTATCTTCACAGAAGCATCGGGAATGCTTGGTCCCGGGAGACGGATACGCCACCATGGATTTCCCTCTTTTTTAATTCATTGGCGATTGTTAGCTCAAGGGCTCCGCCCACAGAGCCATGCACGTGGGACATGTGACAGTACGTGAATGGGGACCCAAAGCGAGAGTGTGTCATGGTTATGGCATGTCCTCACCGCACACTAGACCGCCCTTTTGGAAGAGCTCCTTAACGAACGGTGACTTATGTTAAGGCATCACAAATACTTTTCATAAAACACAGCTGGCTCTCAGAAACAAATGTCTAAAGCCTCTAAGAATGACTTGATAGAATCTCACTTTTAGGGCAGAGAAGAATGAAAAGCACAAGCTATTACTTAAAATCGAATTCTAACAACATCCAGGGGCTGATGTTATTCCGCCCTATCCGCAGCTCTCCCTACCTCCCCCCACCCCATCCCTCTGCAATAATACTGAAGTTCAGACAGTGTCCTGATGCTTCGTAAGAGGATGACATCAGAAAAACATGATAACTTTGTTCCTTCTGCTCTATTTAATAAGGTAGGAAAGGGCCCTGATACCATCTTGCGTCGTTTGCAAAAAGAGTAGAAAATATTTCAATAGTCTTAAAATAAATGGGAGATTCACACCACCAAGCCACTCCATGCTCTGCATAGAGCAAACGGCTAATTTTTGATGCATAGCTAAGGACCAAGGTGGGCAAATTCCATATGAGGCTAGGTAGCGAGATCCTCACCGATACGGACAGGTGTGTGCACATAGCCACACTGGCGGATGGAAACATGTTGCTTTCATGCACCTGACTCAGGATCTCTTTCCATGGGTCATCTCCAGACATGCAGCCCTGCTGTGGGCATAAACGTGAGCGCAGCGCTCAGACTCTTGTAAACGGATGATTGTCAAACTGTCACGCTTCCTCCTCAAGCCGTCTTTTCTCTAGAGTAGCAAGAGGAACATTGTGGATAACTCGTTGACGACTGGACAGTTTATACCCACAGACTTTCATAAAGCCAGTCAGGCAGGGACTGGCTCTCGGCAAAGCCATGGAGCTTCTAGAAATCGCTCTCACGTACGACGGGCTCTCAAGACATCCGTTAGATGAGCTTTTCTAGAACATTAAATATCATCGTCTAATGTAACAGTCTGTACTTTCCAGAATGTTATCCTCGCCTTAAAAAAAAACAAACAAAAAATAAAACAAAAAAAAGCTTGGTCCACATTTATTCACCTCTTACTGTCCCATCTCTCCCTTGTGAACCATGATGAGTCAATGTCCACTTGCAAACAACCTCTTTTCCTGAGATAGAATTTCCCCGAGCTTGAATTTATTTTGAAGAGCTGTGTCCTCCAATTATTTCCTCTCTTGTCAAAGGCTTAAATCCTTCCCAACTCTACTTGCGTTGACCTTTAAAATTTGAAGACCATTTCCTTGTGCAGAAGAGGCAGAGTGAAATCAGGTTTTCAAGTCATCCTGGGCTTTGTTTATATGTTAACATGCCACCTGCTCTCACGAATGGCCTTTGTTTTCTTGGTCTGCTTACTCGAAACCTACCTCCAAAGTCCTTTTATGATTTCCTTAGCATTTTCCATAAGCCTGCGATTCAATGTTCTTGACATGCTCTTATTAAGATCTTATCATTGCACATTGTTCAATGTTCTTGTAATTTTCGACGTCACCGGGAGACGTCTTGTGTTGCCACATGCTTCCCCCAACCCTCGAGAATGCTGGTCCTCCCGTCAGCATAAATCGTACCATAAAACTCCTATTTTAATAAAGGAAACAAAACAAAACAAACAAACAAACAAACAAAAAACAAAGAAAAAATTTAGAGCTATTGCTCTAAAGTACCCCTTTCCTTGAAAGCAAAGCTTAGCATTCATTCTTTTTCTTTTTGAAATTACTTTGAACCTTCCCTGCGGTAAACATCAAATATGTAAAACGCGAAAGAAACGGGTAATAAAACACCCAGCATCCATCACCCCACTTCAACAATAATCAATGTTCTGCCATTCTGTGTCATCGGTACCTCCACCCGTTCCCCACCCTCATGCCATCGGTATTTTTACAATTCTTTCTTTTGAGATAAAGTACGCATGCGTTGAAACACACAAAAATTAACAGCACAAGTGTGACCAACAGTCTACAATCCAGAACACGAACGCCATATGGAACCTTCTGATCGCTTCCAAAGCTCCCCCGTCTCTTCCTAGCCGGTCCTGCAGCAACGGGCAACCACCGTTCAGGTTCTTCCCGCTGAGTTTCTCCTGCTCTCGCAGCTCATATGAATGGAAGCGCACAGGATAAATCCGTCAGGTCAGGTTTGTCTCATTCGTCACTATGTCTGTGAGCTTCCTGCATGTCATTACAGCTATCAGTAGCTTGCTCCTTCTCATTGCTGTGTGCTATTGCTTTGTATAAAACTCCAGGAATCAATACGCCGTGTACAGATACAATAAACAGCTTATCCATTCTCCTGTTGCACATTTGAATCGTTTCTAGTTTGGGGAAAGTGTAAATAAAGGTATTGTTATTTTTTTTGCACAACCACTTATAAATAAACACCTACGAGTAGAATACATGTTTACTTTTATGCATGTTTAATTTTATAACTTTACTCCAATATTGTTGGACACAAGAGATCCAGTTTCTCCCACAAAAGTTTTGTGATCATAAAAAAAAAAATTTAGCCATTCTATTTGCTATCTGAATGGTGTCTCGTTGCGCTTTTAATTTGCATTTCTCGGTTACCCAACGATATCCAAAATGGTTTCATATGCTTACCAGCGGTTTGTGTGGCATCCAAAAAAAATTTATCTTGAACTAATGTTAGACTTACTGAAAAAGTTGCAAAAATAAGTTTCCTCATTGCCTTCACCCCATATGCCCTAATATTGACATCTTACATGACTATAGTCTAATTACCAACTCTAGGAAACTAACACGAATGGAATGTCAACTGAACTCAACCTTATTTGTTTAAAGGTATTTTAACAGGTAAGAAATGTATCTATTTCAAAACAAAAGTGATATGAAAAGGCAAACACGGACTACTCACCTGCTCACTTAGCCCTGTCCATTTCCGGTCACTCCTTCCAACAGTTCTATATTCAAATACAGAATATGTATTATCATTCTCCTTCCTTAAATAATAAATCACGTCCTGTGTGAACTCTCCCGTTTTTCATTTTTTCTTTTCTTTTCTTTTTTTTTATGTAACAGCTCTGGAGATTTAACACATCAGCGCAGAGAGCTTTTTGCAACTGCACAGTATTTGGCTGTCGGGGTGTAGTCTGGTTTACGCAGCCACATGCGTGTCTAAAGATTCCTTCCCCCTCCTGTTTCTCAGAGGCATCCTCTGCGATGGGGTGGTCAGAATCGCATTCCGTTTCAGAATTCCCGAGCAGGGGGTCGAAGGCAAGTTTGCTCTGAAGTAGGAAACACATCTGGCTGACCTCGTTGGGCTCTGCTGACCATGAACTCGTAAATAGGAACCCCTTGTGGCAAAAACTTCAGCTTCCCCACAGCAGAAAGTAGAAACCTCAAGAATGGGTGGCAAGAGGCCGGCCCTGCTGAGCTGTAGGGCACACGGCACACCTCGTGGGTAACCCAGCTCGTCTGGTGGATGTCCCGACACAGATCCACCCCAATATCAGAAGGTTCTGGACACAGAAGACAGAACCGCCTACTTCTAAGAGTCGTTACCAATGTACCTGGCTTCCAGGATAGAGGAGGTCCCCTCAATCATCCCTTTCCCCACCCCCAAAGGCAGATGTCACCTAGTAACTCAGACACATGCAGAGTAGCAGGCCTCACTGGCCCTGACCCGCGTCCCAAACCAGCAGCGCAGTTGTGACATCCTGGGACTGACCTTCTCTTCCCAAGAGCGCCCTTCATCCCCAGGCCCAGCATAGGCTGTGGGCGCTTCATCCTCTTCCTGTCCCCCCTCGTTCTGCAAAGGCGTGACCCCTGGGACACTCATCATCCTCTCTTGCTCTCCATCCTCCCATCTATACGTCAGGATAAAATATTTCACGGAGCCGCTGGCTCAAAAGTCGGTTTTCACGCGATCATCATACGTAACGGATGGCATTGTTGGGCTATCGAAATAAAATGACCAGGACAGCCCAAAAGTTTTCATCACGGAAAGTTAACATAAGCCAAGTCTTCAAACTCCACCGAGAGCTGGAAAATTGGAATGATTTTTAATTTAAGCTTGACGTAGTGAGTTTAAGCATGGGCGTTATACGCAATTCACGAGTCGGTGAGAACTAAGGCTTAACATACATTATTCCACAGAGCAGGCAGCAGAGAAGCTGCTTTCCTACTGTTTCCCCATTTATTTAATCATCGGACTGCAGGCTTCCTTATTTCCCCCACCGAGTATTTGAGTTAAAGCAAAAGAAAACATTTTTCAGTCTCAATGGAGATAGATTAAAATTGCATCTTATTTTTTCCCAATGTGCAAAGGACTGGAACAATTTGATCATCATGTATTGGGGGAGACTCAAATGAAAATATCTTGCTAAGATAGCATCATGTCTCTGAAAAAATCACTTACCTGTGGATGAGTCATGATATATTGATGGAATAGAACTACTCTACATTCTCTGTTGTGACTTGTTTGGCTCCTTTATTCTAAAAACTCAGAGCGGTAGAAGAAAGGAAGGAAGGAAGGAAGGAAGGAAGGAAGGAAGGAAGGAAGGAAGGAAGGAAAAGAAAGAGAGAGAGAATAGATTTACCTACCATTGCATCTACTCTATTAAATATATGATGTGTTTGCATGTTATTTGTGGTTTCTGAAAGATTCATTTTTTATTTACATACCTACAATAAAGATCAAGAATAGGGTGATGAGTTCCTCATGTGGCCGTGTCAAGTGTCCTAACGGTACGCGGATTCATTCTGCAAACATTTACCAAGTGCCTCCACCCCTGATCTGACCTGTCTAGCTGGTTTTAGTCATGGAAAATACACAGTAGAAAGGCGCGGAATAAGACGTAAAGAGCGGAAACTGTAAAAATCTCATTTATAAAAGTATGAATGAATAATACATTCCCTCGATTCTTTCTAAAAACATTTTAGTTTTAAAAACCTGAACTGCTAGGTCCTGCCCTTGCTTTGGGGTTTTTCGGTGGGAGAACCAGGGGGAAGATCACAGAATGAGCAACGGTCACCTCGTTGGGATTTTCTGCTCTGTGCATCGTGTCGATGAAGTCAGCATTGTACCCTGCCGGACAGGGTGCGCCCAGACGCCTGGATGCCCAGATGCCCAGACGCGGCCACGGAGACTTGGTGAAGAACTGGTCGCCAACGCGTGGGAAACGGACTTAGGAGCTGCATGAGGATGCACAGGGGGACGTTGGACGTGACAGGAGTTTAGATACAGGGGAGGCCACTCCTGCCCAGGTGACAGAGCGAGGGGATAGGACAGGTACCAGAACCAAGAAGAGGCTGCCCCGCCTTCAGCTGGTGAGCTCCCAGAGCAGCCCCAACTCTCCTTAGTCCTGGGTTTCTCCAACAGTCCAACTGATGGACAGCACAGGACGCAGGGGTCTGTCCCTGCGGTCCCATGTAGGGTCACCGTCCAGAGCCCAGAGCAGGGCAGAGCACGGTGCACAGGGGTCCGAAGGGGAGAAGGACCAGAGTCATAGTCAAGCATCGCAGGAGTCAAGCAAGACTCCGTTATTTCCACTGGGTACTGCGCCGTTTTTAACTGAAATCGTCACCGAGCAGCAGAAGGGGCAGGAAGCTCACTAACACGAGCTAGACGTACCGGCTGGCTTCCATCTTCTCCTTCTGTATCAGACTCTCGACAGGCCTTGTCCTCTCTTCCCTCCATCCTCAGTGCTCATTAGGACAGTGCCTGCGTGTGACGGAAGGGGAGGGACGCAAGGCCCAGAGCTGTCAGGACAGGATGCAGAAGCATCCACGTGAGAGAAGGAGATGCAAGGACAGTCACCGTTCAACAGCTGGCATCCTAATGGCGGCCCACGGGTGTGCTCTCGGAGAACCCCGCCTGGAGAGCGAGGTTACAGACGGTGCAGCCGCATTGAAAACGGGGGCCTTTCCCAGTTCGCAGGACAGGAAGCGAACTCAAGGGTTAAAACTAATCAGTTCTGTGTTTTTTTCCTTCCCAAACTATTTCTCAAGTCCCCAGAACCTGCCAAGGCATGCCTGCTCCCACAGAAGCAAATAAACAGCCCAGGAAGATATCATAAGCAGCTCGTTACAGATAAGTGTGCCGGGGGCTGAGCTCTGAGAGTGTGCGGACAACGTGCTCACGCGTTCCAATGACAGAATTTCTCTCATTTTTCCATGAGGTTGACATATCAGCATCCCATACCGTCCTGCAAAGAACGTCAGTTCCCACGTAAGGGAATCGCAAGAGTATTGGTACTTCATTGCCCTTCGACCCCCGTGAAAAGCTCTTACTGGAATGTAGGTTGTAACTAAGGCACCCACGGGTGGTTACTGGGGAGATGGGACCTCCTCTGAACGGCTCCTGAGCTAGATGTGGGGGCCTCACTGCCTGCTTCTGCTGGTTGGCATTATGGAAACAGGTCTCTTGTAATATAAAAATCTATCTCTTTATTGAATGTGCATTTTCAAGCTACGTATATTTGTGTGACAGCTGCCTGGTTTTGCACATTTTGATGTGCTCCAAATCTCCCCACCCCTACGCACACACACACAGACACAGACATACACACAGACACACACACACACACACACACACACACACACGCTTCTCTTA
>NW_006433374.1:1260098-1260546 GCF_000325575.1 Pteropus alecto | reverse complement strand
TTCATCCTGAGCGCTTGTTGGCCAAGATCTGAGACCACCCTCAGAAATAAGACAGAAAAGAGTGACATGGTAGCTGCAAAGCCAGTCAGAACGTATGAGCCACGTAGCGACCAGGTCACACAAGTGGGTTCCAAGTCCTTCTTTCAACAAATGTTTATGGCGTCGCCATATACGCCAGGAAAAAAGACAAACTCTTCACTTCCAGTAGCGGAACAACGTCAGTACACGTGATAAATAAGTAGAGGACATTGGATAGGAGAAGGTAGCAGATGCTCCGCAGGACAATGAAGCAGGGCACGTATTTAAGATTTAGCAAACGTTTCCAATTTATTATTTATGTTTGTTAGTCTTAAATGGAAAAAAAAATCTTTAAAACTAAGCACTTTATGAAGAAAAAAGACTTGGCATCACGTCTGTGGCAACTCCATTCTACAGTCTTGGGGGCTGG
>NW_006433374.1:1240985-1258927 GCF_000325575.1 Pteropus alecto | reverse complement strand
ATACTCAGTCTTACCGAGGAACTGTGAAAACGGGAGAGGTGACATGAGCATGGCCAGGGGACCTGAAATATTTCTCCTTGCACCCCGTCGGTCACTGGACAAGGCGTCCCCCTCAGGGACGCAGATGCCAGGAAATTCCTGCCCAACAGGCAGCCTGAGACTCGGTCAAATGGGATCTGAGAGAGCATGTGAGGTTCACTGACAGCATTTGCAGAGAAACGAATTTTAACAAAGTCCTACAGAAGCCCTTCGGGGGAGGAAAAAAACATGCAACGTAAAGAAAAGAACCATCTACAGAAAAAGAACCATCTACATGGTTCTACAGAACCATGGCGATGTCACCAGTCTGCCATTGTACTGACCTCCTTAATCAGAAAGACGGGAAGAAGATCACAAAGGTGCTCAGGCCACGTGGCCATTTGTTTTCCATGTCCAGGAATCTAAAAAGCCAAGTTTCCACATCTGAGATAATCATCACTTAATGGAGCTCTAGAGCTGCTCCTTCCTCTACTCACTGTCCCTAGTGAACCAGACTCAGGAAGTCCAACCTAAAGGCGGGAGGATCATCACACGAGGGACCCTGGTCCACTTAGCCTGGCAGCCAGGCAACGCCGAACGAGAGATCAGTCGAGTCCCGGGAAATGGAGATTCAGGCACATGCTCCGACAAGAGAGGATTATCTGGAGTGCTGAGTGGAAAGATCCCCGTTGGGCATGTTTATAAGATCATGCGTCATTTAATTGAATTGACCATGACCACGCTTCAGTGACATGAAACATAATCCTACTTCGGATGTCCACTTCAACGCGGGCAACTCAAAATCACGCCAACGCATCAGGCGAAAGCTTAAGCATCGGCACCCCCTCTTCCTTTTAAGAGCTACGCAAGAACAGTAAGTGTACCCTCCTAAGAAAACAGGACATGCATGCTGCTCCCCACCATGCTCACGGGACAGAGCCCATCTCCAGCCACATCCGGGAAAGGCTACTGTGAGATCACAAACGTTTCATTCACTGGTCTTTTGGTGTTTCTGAAACATGTAAAGGTTAACAAACAGGGAGCTAGCCGGTCATAAAAATTTTCTCAGAAAATAATCTAACCAAGGCGAACATTTAATGTTCTTGCCTGCTGTGGGCAGCGCCAGAAATAGATGTCATATTAGGGGACCTGGTTTGAGCGGGAAATGGGTGCGCAAGGATTCTTCTAAGACCTGATGCCAGTGTGAGTTCGCAGCAAACATTTGAAAGGGAATCAAATTCGCGTATCCAACCAAAGATCCTTCAGAAGAAACGGGGAAGATGTTGATTCGGAACGGAGCGGTGGACGGGCAGGGGTCGATTCCGTTCCTCCATTCCTTTCTTCCTTCCTCCCACCCTCCCTCCCTCCCTCCCATTCATGATGTCTCCTTTCCTCACAGTCTCGTTTTTTTCTCATTCTAATAAGATCACAATTAACGAATTTCTATAAGACACACGCGCTTTGCAGAACCTTTGGAAATGGGAAAAACGATCACGAAAACACAAAAACGAGTACACACCCCAACTTACAGCATGTGAAGAGGACTTAGAACAGGTGCTACCAGACAATTTCGACAACAAAGCAAGACCCCCGTACGGGGTCCTGAAACGCCCCATGTCTTCATCTGGGTGAGGGTGCTACATAAGGTTTTCACAGCCAACTACTCACTGAAGTGTGCAAATAGAATGTTGGCACTTTATTGTTTGTATTTTAAACTGCAGTAGGGAGAGAAATTTTTTAAGATAATAATATAAATGCCTTATTCCCACCAGCCTGAGAAAACTAATGTTTAGTTCCTCCCAACTGCATGGACGTGTTCTGGTGTGCATGTGTGAGTGAGTGAGTGAGTGTGTGAAATTGCACGTGCATATTGTTTGCACTTTTTCTCTTTGATAATAAATATTTTGGCCTGCCATTTAATATTCTTTTGCATTATGCTTTTTAAAGGTACCCATATTCTACCATGTGATTTTGACGCATTCCTCTAGAGTAAGGCATTTAGATTATTTTCTAGTTTTACCCATTAAAAACGGCACTCTGATAAACATCCTTATGCTCCCTTAAATATTCAGTAGCATGCTATTTTCTTGTACTGTTAAAAATATTTTCTACATTCGCCATTTTAAATTACCTCCCTTCGTGAATCTTCTGATGCCCCAACAGAGTAAGGGGAGGCTAAGTATAACGCTGGGCATAACTAACTTCCATCGGAATGTCAAAAAGAAAACCATGTTTCTCGTAGTCAAGGGAAAAGTTACTTTGAAGAAATAACTAAAGGAAAGAAAGAAGTCCATCGCCCCTCTGTTGTTTGCTTTTCCCAGTAGATCCTTTTTAATGGACTGTCCATTCTGAAACTCATTTAACCGTCTGCGAGTCTTTTAAAAGACGTGAGAAGTTGGAATGACATTTTGTTTTTCATGAATGAACCTGAGCCTGCTTATGCCACAGGAGTTCACGAGAGCTTTTAATGAGTTTTCATTTTAATAAGTTCTATTATTATTTAAGAGTCACGATTAAACTTGTAATGAGTTTAAAAACATTTAACTCTTTATTAATTATTAAACCCAGTATTCCCTACTGTAAACTTATTTTTAAATTTCTGTTATTATTAATGGATGAGGAAGGGCGGAATCTGATTGCAAGGAGGGTGTGAGGGCGAATGGGGCCTGACACGGGCTCTGAGCTTGGCTGCCTAGCCGAACAGTAAAGAGAATTAAGCAAAGCAAAGATGGGGCATGCTAGTCATACAGGCAGGAGCTTAGGTCCCCTTTCCTGGGGTGTCCTGGACACGAGGGTGTCTGTGGGGGTGCAGGAAAGGCGTGGGTTCCGAGATGCGTTTGGGCCAAGATGCATCTGAGTCCAGAGAAAGTGAGCGAGAGGAAACGCTACAGCCGACCCCCAGGAAGGACATGAGGTCCGCCTCTGTAAGTAGCACCTGGGTGGGGGGGAGAAGGCGGGGCTGGAAACAACAGGTGGTCACGGCAACCTCTATCTCAACATAAACGCAGAACGCCACGCCGGATGTTGGCCAAGTTGGTGTCGGCAGAGAAGTGAGAAGGAGTGGCTTCTCTTGGGGATAATATAAAAATTTAGGCAGTGACCTAACAATATGAATTTCACCCTGTGGCTCTTGAGGACTCATTCAGTGCCAGACTCTTTGATGGGCATGGGGAGAGGAGAGAGAGAGACGCCCCACGTGACGAAGGTGTGGCTCAGGATTTGAAGCAGCGTTGCCAGACTGGGGCGCTGCTGACATCTTGTGCCTGGCGATTCTCCGCGGTGGGGACGCGGGCGGCCCTGTGCACTGTGGGAAGTTTAGCAACGCCCCTGGCCCCGGAGCGTGGGTATCAGCTCCCCCGAGGAGTGACGACCTGAAATATCTCCAGATCTTGTCTCCCGTCAGCTGGACAGCACGATCATCCCAGCTGAGAACTACTGTGCCGTACAAATCATTTCAAAGTGATGTTAATAGGTTCTGTGAGGGAGACATGGCAGCGTGTTCAGGACAGCACGCGGTAACTCTGTGGGAGGAGCAGGACACACAGCAGCATGTGTGATGACCAAGCTGCGTTATGATTGGGGATTCCTCCGGGCAAATGAGAGGAAAGAGCTCGTGCAGACAGCAGGCACGTGGCAGACATCACATGTCCCTTGGAGGGGTGGGTGCAGACTGCTGGGGGGAAGGTTTAAGGGGTGAGGCTCTGATCCTCTAGGAAACGGGGAGCACTGGGGTCCTTAAAGAGAGAGGAACCACCATCAAAGGTCAAGTGCGTGACTGTGAGAGCTGCTTCCACTCCTTACGTAGAGCTTTGTTTGAAGTTAGAACAGGCTCCCGGAAAAAAAAAAAAAAAAGAACAATTTGGAGGCTGTCGGAAGGTTCCAGAAAAGCAGCCAGTCCCACATGACCTAAATGAAAATGCGTTAACATGCGGAAGTCGAAAAGGAAGTGCTCCTTCCGCCTTTACTGGATCTGGCGAAAGAGAACTTGTCAGTGAAACTCTTTACGGAATCCTTTCTTCTCTCCCACGCTTATTTTCAGCACGGCTATTTGCACCTTAGCTGTTAATTAGAAAATCTAAGAAAAAAATATCGCGACCCAAATTCTCCCCTTGTAAAAATGTCTTATTGTGAATGCCTGGGAGGAAGGAGGGAAAAGCAAGGTGAATCCATGTTCATGCAACGAAGCAGTCTCAAAACAGACCGGGTCTCAACTCGCATCCCATTGAACCTAAAACAGGAACAGGAAACCCACCCTCCATATCCAACTGATACGATGTTTTGCCGGCTTTAAAGTGTCTCAGATAGAAGGTTCTTCCCTGGCCTTCGTGGATCCAGTACTCCAGAATGAGGTCGGCTTCCACCACTGTATTCGGTAGGAAATTTTAGAAAACAACTTTAATGCATTGTCACAAGTGGGCGACTCCATTTTTCCGTCATCGGATAGGACCAAAGCTGAAAACTCTTGGAGAAAGACACATGGAATTTGACCTGAGATTTCCTAAAAGCCCAGCACATTGTGTCACAAAGGTGTTGCGGAAACGGGTAGTAAGTAATCACATGCTCACGTGATAGCCTAATTCCTGTTCTTCCCCTGTTAACTGGCTTAGGTGTTCTTCAGTGACCTACGACTAAACCATCCAGGCAGAACTGTATAAAGATAACGGGCAAAAACCAGCACGAATCTCACTGACGGGATCAGCAGCCGCCTGCGATGACTTAAACCGCTGCTCCGTTTTCTCTCACAAGCGGATTCATCACTTGCAAATCATTCCGGAATGTTGACGCTCTTTCGTGCAAATGGCTTTGTTCTGACCAACTCGAACGCGTGCGCCCTTCAAATTCCAAACACTGGACGTTTTCATTTGCAGATCTTCAGGGACACGTGGAATCTACTTTTTAACGGAGTGATTTTTAGAGCTGCGCTTCAAAGGTGGGTAGGCGAGGAAGACTGGGGAGACAGGAAGTGGATGAGAGAGATGAGCAGGTGGGCTCAGACCCACCCCCTCACCTACCGAGAAGCACGGTATAATTTCTTTAATATATCAGCTTTATTCTAAAGAGATTTCAGTGCAGAGTAAATAGTGGAAGCATATTTCAGAAGTAGGTTTGTCCTCTTAATTATGCCCTGGGTCGACTTGTGGAATTCCAAAATCGACAAAATAAATAACCTGGCTGTCCATTTCCATTTGGCTCTGAGAGGTCACTCGGTAAGGTGGGATCATCTTACAGGTGTAGCTATGGGGACAGAAGGCTTGCTGGATTCGGAGGAAGATGTCTGGTTCCCAGCGGTCTCTGTCCGCTTGCTCGTAAAGTGGGGATGCCGGTATCTGCCCCATTTCCTTACGCGAGGTCGTGAAGATCAGATAAAATACTAATTGTAAAAAGGCTTTATAAACTGTAAAGCTCTGTACAAGGAATGATGCTATATAAATAAAACTCCAAGGAGTCGGCGATAAAATGATTTGTCTCCCCCGGGAGCTACTGATGCTGTGTCTCCACTGCCTTCCAAATTTTCATGTTTTTGCATAAGGAATAAAAGTATTTATTCAAGGTATACACTGCTAGTTTTCCCAAGATCCCTTACAACACGAAATGGAAACCATCTCATGAAGGCCCTGCGTGCACCTCTGTGAAATTTGAAAACGGTGGCACTTTGTGACTTCTTGCCCTTGGACCATATTTTTATAGCTTTCAACTCCATGAAAAAGAGGAACCTTGAGATTTTTGCTAGAAAGGAAGATATGTGTCAATTTGAATGAGGAAAGAATTTTCCATGTTCTAATTTTTCTGTCTGCAGTAACGTTTTCACTTATCCAGTGGTCACATCTCCTGGGAACTTCAGCCATCCACGATATGCTACAGGCAGAAGAAATCCACGAGCTTTCTCTAACGGGGGCACGGTGCCGACCCCAGCCGTCACCCACCGACGGGGGAATCTGTACAAAGTCGCCGATTTAATTATGTTAAAGATGTCTTTTCTCCATTAGTATTTTTCTAGGTCACATAGATTTGGCTGAGTATCCTGGGCAATTGAAGAGAAAATCACTTACATTGAAAGCTTTCAAAATCAGAAACAATATTTGAAATTGAGGACACCATGGGAGTGGTAAAAAGCCTTATGGATCTTGAAATGAAATGCAAAAACTGTGTATTTTTGAAAAACTTTCATTCTGGAGATAGTTTGCTGCAAAGCCGACTTTGTAAAACCAACGTGCCTTATCCAGAAGATTCACCGTTAATGAGCGCCGTTCTCTCTGACGGCGATGGAAGAAAATCTTGCATTCATTAATTTATTCAATAAGTACTTTTTAAAGTACTACCTACAGGAGTGTCAACACTGGATGACCTAGAAATGTAGCCATGTCCAAAACGGACAAAAACTTCCGCTTTCATGTTAACTTCAACCTGAAGGGTGATGCCATATTAATTATTCTCCCAGAGGAAGCTTTAATTGAAAGAGAGAAACTAATCATTGCTGGTACCATTGTCGTACACTCAATGCCATCCGTGAAAATTACCACATATTTTATTCATCCTTTTCTCCTACTACGCATTTTTTTTCCCAGGTGGCATCTTCAGACCTCAGGGTTGTAATCTCCATGGCAATCCCACAATGCTGACATCACCTCTCCGACTGTTCCTACCTCCTTCAGTGTCCCCCACAGGCTCCCCGCGTTCACTATATTGCAACGCAAAACTCATTCGTTTTCCCCCAGTCAAAACCCAGCTCCTTTTCCTTCTTTCTCACCCAAAAAAGACATCATTCGCAGCCCCTGCAAGCATCCCGCCTCCCCCACGGCTCTCTGGATGGTTCTCCTCGGCACCTGCATCCTGTCGGTGGAAGTTATTCACCTGCCCGTCGTCTCTCTTCAAAACACAGCCATTAGCAGATACCGCTCTGCTCCCAGCCCTTTAGTGACTCTGCATGTCTTACTTCGTAAAAGTCGAGCTTCTCAGAAAGGCACACGAGCACCTTCCATCTGCTTCCCCCATCTTTACTCTCTACTCTCCTATTTTGGGGGTCCGGCCTTCTTTGTCCAGTGCTTTGTCGATGAATCCCTTGCAGCTGTTATCGACACGAAAAGAGTATTTTGTCATTCCCCTGCGTCTGTGCATAGATGACGCACATTCCCGAATGCCTTCCCCCCGCTCAGCTCCCAGGAAATCTCTCCCCAGTATCCACGCCCTGGCACCACTGTCTAGAAGGAACCCCACTTGTCTTGGTACTCCCCAAGTCTGGTCAAGCCCTTGCACTGAGGAGATGCCGTATTCAACGAATATTGGCAGAAATAGAGTTGAACACAAATCGCATCTTTAAAAATGATATCGTGGTGTTTATAACGGTTATTCAACATGATACTCCAACCGAGCTCCTCTTGGGAAGAGTGAATCTCCCCCTCAAGTAATTGCTCTGAAAATTTTAACGTGTCCTAGAAATGATGCTTTCGTCTGCATTCGTAGAAACATTGGCGATAAAAGCGCTTTGCTTTGAAGGTCTACTCCTCCGACAGGTGTGGCAAGCTGAAAAAAAGTTCTCTCCATACGGAGACACCTGCTCGGGACAAGAAGCTCCACTGAAGGACACAAAGAGGCTCTCTGGGCTCGTCCTGTGAGCAGAGAGAACAGAAAGTGGGCAAGGGCTAAGGGATTGACTAAGGGGAACAGCATCACGGAAACCTAACTCACACCCTATCAGGCAAAAACAAACTAACGAAAGAACCTTTTCAAATTGAGAGAAGGTATGGGAGCTGGAAAGCCGTAGAAGCCAAACAGGCTTCAAACGCAGGATGTGGAGGCAAATCTGACTTGCAAATCCTCCTTGCTTGCTCCTCCCTGGCATCTGGGCTTCTTTTGTGTGACTCTGATTTCCTTAAAGGAATATCTCACTCCACGTGTCCCCGGAAAGCAAACCCGGAAAGCAAAGCTGGCCGCTTGCTGGGTGATCCTATACCAGGCTGACAGGCGGGATGCGGACCAGGGAAAAATATATTCGATAAGCTCATAGTTTGTTATTGAGAGAGACAAATAATAAAAGCGAGGAGGAATAAAACACATGGACAGTCGAAGATAAATAAAATAGCCATCTACTTCAGTGAACTGCTCCATTATGAATATGTCTGGGCTTAAAAACACTGTCTTCCTGTCGTACACGCACACGCATAGTCACGCCTGTCTTCTCTCTATGCATCATCCGTGCAGGTGAGGCACAGCGGGGCGGTAGAGTAGAGTGTTCGTCTATGTCGCTGGCAAACTGTGAAACTCGAAGCAACACGCTTGCCCATTCTGGGCTTCTGTCCCCCCTCTGCACCAGAATATGTGAGGGTCAGGAACCCGAGTGCCTACAGCATTCACGCAGCTGTTGTAAAGGAGCCTGTAAAGGACTCGGCGTCAGGTGGAGCTTTGGTCGTTCCAGACAATTGGTTGCAAGTACCATGACCTGCATTAGAGAATTTGAGCCGAGGAAGATCTATTGGGGCATAGAGACGGCCCAGTCTTTGGAAGGAATGCAAAAATAGACCCAAAGATACATTTTCAAGAGCGACTCCTAGACCTGCAGGAAAGAGTTGGCCCCGATGAAGATCCTTATCAATAAACAGCCGCCAAAGCCAACCTCGAAACCACACGACGTGCACATTCGCTGGAAAACCATGCTCGGACCATCATCCTGGGAGAGGCTGGAAATGCGTCTTCTCTGTATCTGTTTGCTTGTCATGGTTTACGGTGCGGTCGGAATTCACAAAAAAAGGGTGTGGGAAAGGAAAAAACGATGCTTCCAAGATTTTAAGCCATCACAAACGGCAGCTATGCGTTAATAGCCAAGTATCGATCCATCACGCGTGGCCGCTAAATTCCAGGTTTTAGATTTAAAGATGCACCATATATTTCTCTCAGAAAACACTGGAAGAGCAGTGATGGTCTGGGATGATCGTGACCAACGGCTGTTGCTTGTATCCTTCTTGGATAAATGACACATGCCATGGAGGTGTCTGGATTTGCCCTCGAGAGAAAATGATTAGATCGATGGATAAAATCTTAGTTGCTGCTCAGGTGATCAAGCTATCAGGTACAACTTCAAAGACCTGTTTCTTGCATTCACTCTAAGTCAAAGAAGGCTGTGGTGCGGACAGACCATTTCGAAGGAGACAATCTTTGGGCTGGGTATTTCTTTCCTGTGCTTTGGGGGGGAGGCAGGGCCGTCTCGGGCCTTGTGGGATGTTTAGCAGCATCCCTGGCCTCCGTCCACTAGGTGCCACTAGCACCCCGTTCTTCTCTACCGCAAGTCCTAACACCCAGAAACTTGTGTCCAGGTCCTGCCAGACATCCCCTGGGGGCCGCCGGAATTGCCCTCCTGACTTGGAGGCTCCGTCTTCTCGATGTGAAGTCAAAGAGAAGATAGCTCTCCTCTGTTATGTCTGAAGACAAACAAGGAGAGGTATTTATTTTCTTTCTTGTTTCAAAATCATTACCCAAAAAATGAAATGGATAAACAAAGCTAGCCGTCCAGGACCTTGCCTTGAAACTGACGAAGGCACAGTCGGGGGAATCGTCTGCCTCCTCCGGCCGAAGGCGGGCGAGGACACCGGTACCACACTGGCCTGGTCACCTTGCCACACCTGGCTTCCCATCGTCAGCAGGCATCGTGCCATCTGCTCGCATCTACTTCACACAATCTCCTTCTGCGAGAGTTTTGTCCGACATTCAACGAATGCCTAATTTCATTTTTATGGGTTTTTTTGTTTGTTTGTTTGTTTGTTTGTTTGTTTTTTGGATTCACTAAAAGATCAGAAGACACATCCCACAGGGGAAGATGAGATGCGATATCTTTTTCCAAACGACAGTGCCAGATTTCTCGTTAGATCTTTAAGACGCACCGAGCCGTTTGTAAGAGCAGCATTCTGTATCCTGCGTTACGAAGCATACATCACTCATGCCTTTGGGTTTAAATCAGCAGCGGTGCCAACGCTAGATGCCTTCGATCTCTCTTCCTCCTGAGGTCCTGGCTGGCATCGAAGATCTTAGGAAACAAACAGATTCGTGGAAACGGCCACTGAAAACAACATATTGTTTCGTGTTTGTGTGGCCTTTGGTGAGCAACGGGGCCTGACTGGGCGGACTGTATCGGAGACCCTTACCTTTCCTTTTATTTGAAGACTTCACTCACAGCGCCACTAAAAGAATCACTCTGACACCCTGGGGACTCCTTCGGCAAGTGATTAATTTCCTTGCCTCCATTACGAGACCATTTGCAAGCTGCTTGGGAGCTGGGCCTCCGTCTTTTGAAATCATTCTTTAAAGACCAGCTTTCCACTTGTCACTCACCGTGCAGCATATACCACGGGAGAGATCGATTTTATCTGAAGTATTGACAGTTAGCCACAGGGTGGATCGATTTCATGCATTGCTAATAAGAAATAAACAAGGCATATTTGCAGCGGGGCAAGAGCTTCCTTGATGACTTCGAAGCCCCGCTGGGGTCTGCTCAAAGCCCGCACTCTGTGGGTGCTGGCGAGGGCTGGCTCTGTCGGATCAGCTGTTGCTTGGACACATCGACAGTCTGCCTTCTCCTAGTGGAAATGGTTCCCCCGTGCTTCCCAGTTTGCATTTTCCTAGGGAATGAGCCATGACATTGGTGGAAGGTCGTGATCGACAGGGCCCGCGGTAACCCTGTTTCGGCCTGCTCGCTAACTCCGGGAGCTTCCTTAGTTCAAGGGCCATGTTCCCCGCCCCCCCAACCCCCACCAACCCTTTGTGGAATAGTTTAGCAGCCAGCAAAATGGCAAATGAGACTGGGAAGAAGATCTGTACATTACAAACGGGTGCTGGCCTTTCGTGGCAGGAATTTGGCCTTACGTACCAAATTGAGTAGTATCGCTATGTTAAACTAGATTTTCTAAAGTTTGGACTGGAGGAGCTTCCCGAATGTTCTGATCCACACTTTCTCCCAAGGCCCACTGCCTTCGGGAGGGCACCATTGGCAAAAGCTGTGTCCTGACAGTTAGAGACGGGGCAGCAGCTGATGTGTGGTCTCCTCGCCGAGCGCTGTGACTTCGCCTCGGTGCTACGGCTCGACCTTCTCCCCAGACGGCACCTGGCAACAGCCACCGGTCTCTCCCGGCGTCCGATCTTCAAAATAATACCCCTCCCCAGGTACGTTGTCACCCTGTACTGTGCCAAACTCAGGAGAGCTTACTGTTCTGGGCGCCTGTCACGTGGGACCCAGGGGACGCTTACCGTGTCCCTGTAAAAATGGAACTGGGCTCTTCCCGATGAAGAGATTAAGAAACCAAGGCAAGTAGAAGTCACAGGTGGCACCCGCCTGCGCAGCAGGGGGGTGTCACCTACACGGCCATGCGCTGCCTTTGTACCCCGCAGACACCGTCATGAATGCCCCCTCCCCACGCACGGTTCGGTAGCTTGAGGCCCACGGCTGGGTCTGCCTATTGATTGGAAAGTATTAAGAGTGTGGCCTGGAGGCCAGGATCTCCGCTACATCCGGTGGGGGCTGGGCAGATGTGGACGTGGCCTCCCAGAGCCGCATGAAGCTGCGGGTAAAGCCACAGGTCGTATTTCGTTTTGAAGGGCTGGCTCCTCTCCCCCGCCAGCGATGGTTATGGACGGGGCACGTTTGTCCTTGCTGCTCTGATGAGCAGGTGCGTATAGCAAGGTGGCCAGAGACACTCAAGGGAATCAGATGATGAGAGATAAAGGCGTCTTCTGGCAGCCAGCGGAACGAGGCTCTTCTAGAGAAACGGGTCTTCGCTCGCTGGGTGTCTCACCCTTCAAGTGCGACCTGCACCCGCTTGTGGGACGTCCTCTTGTGACAGGAACCACTCGCTTTGATCGATGACCTATGCGGGGGGAGGCGTTATGACGTCAACCACGAATCCTAGAGCCGACGCCATCACCGCATGGAGTGAAAACCAGGTGGTGTTAGGTGCAGCCCTGTCCGCTGCCATCGGCCTCGGCAACGGTTTCTGGCGTTTTGGTCCTTTCTGTGTCTCGGTGGACGACTTGTGTTTATGTGTCGGTGTCTCTTTTCGGGGGTCCAGTGCTGATATGGCTTCTCGGCATCCAGCTGAAGACGACGCCATCGCAGAGGTGAGAATCACCATTCGAACGGGGAAAGGAGAGGGTGTGTCGGGACTTTGCAGACTCGAGCCACGTGCTGTGCTAGGCGTCGAGATACACAGACGTCTCGCCTTCAAAGGCACGGTTGGTTCTCCTCGTGAATCCAGCAACGGATCCAATTTGCTGCAAAACAGAGACTCAAAGGGATCTACCTGTCTCAGGATTTAAGACATTGGTGCAAAATACTTAAGGATGAATCACTCAAAATGCGACCTCCATTGGGAACACACACGAATGCTTCTTTTCTGCATTATATGGGAAGACTGCTCGTATTATAATTATTGTTGATTCATGCCATGTCCGTCCTTGCATAGGGGTCGATGATAACGTCTGACATTCAGAACATATCTATAATGGGCTAAGCTCTTGATGCGTGTCAATTACTTCATCTTTAGGACACTTCTATGAAGCAGGCGTTATGAATCCACCATTCTGCAGACGACGAAACTGAACTTCCAGAGGTTTTAAATCGATTGCTCAGTGTGTGAGAGACAGGACAAGAGCTGACACAGTTCTCTGCGTCGAGTGCATCCCCTCTGTAAACTATTAAAGCAAAGCTCGCAACACGCCGCTCCGTGGCCTGCTGCGTCAGGTCTGGAGTCGGCCGAGGGTCTGTCACAAACTCGCCACAGCTAAGACATGCTATGACGTGCTGCATGCGAGCGAGCCCATGAGTTTGCTCGGTGGATACATCGTCCGCCAACGGCGTTTAATTAAAAAAAAAAAAAATGAAAACACTATTCCAAAGAGTTTTTAAATTCTTGAACAAGCAAAACCCCTAACCCCACCACTGAAAACGCAGGACACGTCCTCTAAATACTTGCAAAAAGAGCTGAATTCCACTCGCAAATCAGAGGCATGACTTCAACCCCACCCCCCACCCAGCAACAGCAAAGCAAAGACCTTTCCCAGACTGAATGCAATCTTCCCGTAATTATTAGAATTCTTCTTAAAAAATATAAGCCTGTGCTGATCGACAGCTCTTCTTTGTGTCGAAATGTATGGATTTTGGAGTTGTGATTATGTACACAAAAGTACCGGTTATATTTACATGCTTCCAATCTGTTACTGCCAGTGCCGTGCAATTTAGCCCCTAAGTGGGCATCCGGGGGGGTGTGAGCAAGTGCGCATGTGTGGTGGCCCCACAGAGTGACATTTCTCTTGGTCTGTCACCGGGCCTGTCGAAGGCGCTCTCTCACTGTGGGCCGATGAGCACCCGTGCTCATTTGCGGGGACAAAATGAACCAGTTGTCTGGAAAAGGGACTGTAAGGATGGTGGCAGCTGACACGCACCGTGACCTAGGAATCCACGCGTCGGGGGCCCAGCAAAACGCACAGCGGCTCCATTATCGGCCTTCATCGTGGGCGGCTCGACCCAAACCGAGCGTCCTTGACCGAGGAGGACTCAGCCTGTGCACTCACGCGTGCTGGCTGCCGTCCCAGCAGCTGGGTACAGGGCTCCGCTCCCGCCTCGTTGCTCCAGGACCCACGGAAGTCTCTATGTCTTCTCATTCTTGACCCACATCCTGATTCCAGCTACAAACAAGGGTACGGTCATGTCACTCTGCCATGTCAGAAGAGCCTTTAGCGACATCTCATTTCTTCCAGGACGAAGGTAGAAATCCATCACACTGCTGCTGCCAACCACCCCACCCCCACCCCGTGCCTCGAATTTGCTGCCCCAGGACCTGCGCGCACAAAGTCGCCTCCGCCTGGAAGATCCTCCATCCACCCTCCCGCAACTAGACGATGGGCTTGCGGAGGGCTGGGAGCAGCTGAGCTTTCTCTCGCCTTCGTAATCTCGGCCTTCACATCCGTGAGACCCGGCCCAAGGGAAGTGTGCCTATGCGTGCGCCGGTGCGCGCGCAGGTGGGCTTGCTCAAGCTTGCACACGTACCTACTTCGGCAACTGAGAGAATAAACATTTTTCCCGTCGCGTTTGTCCCCAGCGACAGCGTCTGGAACACGGCGCGTTTGATATGCGTGCGGAATCAGTAGCTGATGAGTAGCTGCGATTAATATAATGATTTTTGCCGTCAGAGTCAATGTTTGGGGAATGATCGCTGAACGCGTTCGGCTAGGCGTCCCCACAGACCCCGAGCGTCCTCGGCCATCTGTCCTCTCACGGCCCGCTGCGTGCTGTCACTTTTTTTGCCTCTGGGTCCCATCCGACACAACGGATCTTGCAAAGAGCGAACTGAACCTCGTAGAAGAGTAATTCGTAGGCGCAAAACACGGCCGCGCCCAAACGGGTCACCCAGGTCTGGCGCAAACTACGCTCGTCGTCCGAAGTGTCGCATTCACTTCAGATGCAGCATCTAAAAGGGGCAGGGAGAGGGGACGCGGGCCGTTCCCTGAACCAGGGCGGGGAACCGGTCGAGGAGAGTAAGGCACACAATTTAAAGGGCCACAACACACTCACCGATTCAGATCAATGTTTTAATGCATTTTTTTAAACAAAAACTAAGAATGAATGGAAAACATTCATAATGAACAGAATAGCAAAATTTGAAATAAAGAGCACATTGGCATCATCCTTTTTCCTTTTGCCTTAGGCTTCAATGTGGGTAGTGACCGCATGTCACCGAACCTGTCTTTATTTCAAATTTTGATGTTTTTTTCTTTATAAATGTTTTAGATGAATTTGTTATTTTTTTGATGCGTTAAAATATTGTTTATCTCCATTACTGAGTTACGTTTTCCCTGGGAGGCACACGCTCAATACATTAATAGCTCATCTCGCTCACCTGTCCCCAACCCCCAGGAAAAATATCCTGTCACGAACTCTTAGCAAGTTCTCCAGAATTTTCCAGCACATAAAGAAACTCAATACTTTAAGAAAATCGTGTTTTTTTTCTTTTTTTCTTTTTTTAAGGAAAGAATCATAAAAACGGAACATGCTCACAGTGTATTCCAAGGATGCCTTCTTCCCCTTCTCCCCGTAGAATCTTGGCATTTAAATCAAAATGAACTACATTAAAATCTGAAAAATCAGTTTCCCCAGCATCGGCCTTGAGTAACCAATCGCAGCACAGCTGCGAGAGCGGGCTTGGCGCCCAAGGTCAGCTGATGGCGTAGGCTGGACGCCCAAAGGGGCGACGTTCTCATCAGAGAATAATGCAGATTAAGAAGCAGAAGCCACTGTCTTCTCGCTCGCGATTTTAATGTTTAATCGTCGACACAGTCAGGGCAATGTGACATCGGACAAAACTCTCGGATGGCACTGGATTTCGCTAACGTCGTGAACGTTGACATTCTGCAGACCGCCCACCCTAAACCTGCCCAAGATTCATGCTCTCGAACAGCTGCTAATACATGGCCAATTTCGTGTTTTCTTTGCTTTTATGTGTGTGCAAATGGTCCCCCAACTGTTCTGCCTGTGACTAAAAGCCACCGTCTCTTATTCACATTATCATGTCCTCGGCTCATATTAACTCTCTTTATAAATCTCACGAAGTTTATCGTTTTAGGGCGTAATTACCGTTTATTGCGTTATGTGTGGGCCTGGACTGTCCAATTCGTTTTCAAGCACTTTGTGGATCAGAAGGTTTAAGCCCTTTTATATCCAACTTATCCCGGTTTTAAAATCAAGTGCTCACCAAAGTGTTTACCGTGATATTAGTACATAATCTTTAAACATTTTCCATTTATTGTTCAATTGAGAAACCCAGAATGCGAAATTAAAAACCACAAATTATTTCTGTTCTCTTTCATCCTGCTTCATGCATAAATCGTCCTCTTACGAACTATACTAAACTGGAGGGATTTTTAAAAATCCACTGTGTGTGAGAATTTCACAGATTTGTAACAGAAGGTGAAAGCGAATTTTTTTTTTCTTGGCAGATGAAAGGAATATAAAACAGACTGACTTTCTGGGCATGTTCTCAGGATGAGAAAAACATAGTCACAGATCGTAGATGAGAAGGAAAAAAAAAAACTCTGAAACCTCATGAATCATGTGTGATACTCAAAAGCTAAACTATTGAGACTTCTCTTGAAAATATGTAGTAAACGAAAGTTGTACATTTGATTCTCATCAACCTCTTTTTCTCTCCTGTCTCAGTAAACACTGTACGTGGAGCATCCGCGGCTTCTGTTTTAATAATGCATTTCCACATATTTTATTGGGCTGAATATGACAGCTGAAGCTAGGATGGTGTGGTCGGCTCCTCGTTTCTGCCTGGGACCTACGGCCCCCTTTGACACACCCTATAGCTCCTTCAAATGATAGACTTTATGTGCGCATATAGAAATCAATACATGTGTTTGTGCTTATGGTGCTATTGGTGCCAGAAGTGATTTGGTTTACTTCTCAGTGGCGGCTTCTCGCTCAGCCTCGGTCCTTGCAAAATCTCTTTTGCTTCTTCCTAGTGAATAATTTTCTCACTTTCACTCAACTCTCTCTCTCATTGCCAGAGATCTGACTTTCCCTCCGGCACCTACTCTGCACGTATACGTATATTTACGCCGCAAATGTGTATTATAGACGTCCGTATCCACGATAAACGGCACCAGTGTCCAAAAACGCTTCCTCTCACAGCCATCTGACAGTTCTCCTGGGCCAGCGGTGTGGTGACCGGTGACAATCAACTTCTTCCCATCTTGTGACGTGACTTTCCAAGGTGCCGTGTGATGGTGACAGCTAACAGCCCACAGTAGGACAGCCTCCGCAGCAGGCTGCAGCTCCAGGGCTCACCGCAGGCAACGGTATCTCAGGTCCAACCTGACCTAAATGTATACAGACCAACACGCTGGCTCACAAGCCACCGGCAAAGGTGCCTTGGTGCGCTCCAGCCACTGGCCACTTAGTGTGACCTACCAGGGTGCACAGCGTGGTGACAGTCTGGCCTCCAATTCCATCCTCACAGCCTCTGTGCCCTGCGGCCCGGACTAAGCTTCTAGAGTCGGGAACAGGATGTGAAGAGAATTTGAGCAAAAACAGAAGCCTTCTCCCCTTTCTGTTTCCCACTCCGTTTTGGACTCAGCCAACGAGGTGATCGACAGAGCAGATGAAACACGCAGCTGCGCCCGAGGTTCCGGGGCCACCGCCTTCTGTCCCCTTATGTCGCTAGCAGGACAAACAACAGAAAACACCTTCCTGGAGATTAACACACGGAAGATTCAGATGCCACGGTCCTTCCGTTTGTTTGTGGATTTCGCAGTCTGCTCTTTCCTTGATTATTTTGTCCTACGTGTTCTATATTCTTAGGCTGAATGATCATTTCATTCAGTTTTAGCCCTTTTCTTTTTTTTCCCCCTAATACAAGCCTTTTGGTCTATAAATTTCACGTGCAAAATGACAGGATTCCAGTTACATTTTCATTCGATTCTAATTTCAGTTTCATCGGGTTCAGAGAATGTGGTCTCCATACTTCCTGTCGCGTTCGTGCGTTGAGACCTGACTTAGCATGAGACGTTTTGGGTGCACTTTTCAAATATTCGACTATTACATATTCAAATATGTAATATTCCAATATTACATATCTACTCCTTGGGTCGAAGATTTATTACATATCTATGATGTCAACATGTTAATTGGGCTTTCAGCTTGTCCACATCTTTTGCTCCTCCAGCTTTCATTCCATCTTGAAAACATTTTTTTTGACTCCTTGTTCTATTATTACTAATAGTCATGTGAATCTGTATCTCCCCATAGTTTTCATTTTCTTGTTTTGAGCAATATTAGTTGCATACAAGTTTAGAAAATTTTTAGTATTTGCCTGGTGCATAAGATGTCTTTGTATGGGGGGGGCTCTGCATTGTCCTTGTCTCTATTAATGACATTTGCGTGAAAG
>NW_006433374.1:1208629-1240949 GCF_000325575.1 Pteropus alecto | reverse complement strand
CATTTCAGCTTTATATTCTTTTAGGTATTTATCATATGCACGCACACACACAAATAAAGATGTATACACTTTTGGTAAAGTATTTGAATTTAAGTATTTTTGTATTAGTACTTTATATGTATACTTAGTCCTGATAATTAATAAAACCCCGATATAATACGATCAGATTTTTAAAATTATATACATTGGGTATGGGATGAGCATGTCACCCAGAGCTTAAATAATGTCGCAGGCAACGTGCGTGGCCCGCAAGCCAGGCCTCTGCACAGGGACCAGGTGCCACCGCACTGCCGCCTGCGGTTTGCCCTCACGCTGCCGACAGCTGCAGAGTCCGCGACAGTCCTCGGACAGCTGCGTCCGGGGATGGGCTGGGCCAGGGCGCCGACTCCAGGAGCGACGCCATGATGGGGCCCCGGAGATTAGTGCAACCTGGGGTGACTGGGCCAGGAAAATGGTGGCACCTGAGCATCTTTTTCGGTTATTTTACTACGTGTTTCCCATAGAAACGGACGCTGTGAATGCAGTGTGTGTGTGTGTGTGTGTGTGTGTGTGTGTGTGTGTGTGTGTGTGTGTGTGAAGCGTAATAATAAAAACAATGACAAGCAGAGAAGGGTGTTAACAAGAACTCTGAAAACTAGACACAAAGTCAACAGCAGCTAATGCAGCATGAGGCCTCACAAAATGCTGCAAAAAGCAGCGAAACGTGAAACGCGCTTAGACATCATGTTGGAGGAAAATAACTAGTTTGGCGACACACAGGCCTGGGGGAGACCCGCCCGCCCAAACATCCTCGGTGGGGCTGTACCCCGATATAACGCTTCGGAAAGGAAACTCAGCTTCATGACTATACACGGATTTATTTTCTATTTCCACCAATCCTGCTTCTTGAGCCGTAACCAAGACGATGACACGTAGTCAACCGCGCCCAGGAAAAGCAGCCGACGGCCGAGTCAGCCCAGGAAAAGCAGCCGACAGCCGAGACAGTCCAGGAAAAGCAGCCGATGGCCGAGTCAGCCCAGGAAAAGCAGCCGACGGCCGAGACACTCCAGAAAAATAGTTGATTAGGGAGATGACTTGACTTCTCATTAACTAAAGGGAAATAGCCTATGACCAAATCACTCAAGAAAATAGTTAATGACACGGCAAGCACGGAGTGATGCCCTGACTTCATGGGAAGGAAAGACTTATCTATCATATCACTCCAAGGAAAACAATGACGGAGTCAGTCCAGCAAAAACAGTCAATGTCCGAATCAGTACAAGGGAAATAAGTCGATGGCTGAGTCAGTCCAGGAAAAGCAGCCGACCGCCGAGTCAGTCAGGGGAAAGCAGTCGATGTCTGAGTCAGTCCAGAGAAATAGTGGATTAGAGAGATGACTTATCCTAAACTGAGAGAAAATAGCCGGAGTGATTCTCAAGAAACTAGTTAATGACACGGTAGGCACAGAATGATGCCCTGAGTTCGTGGAAAAGAAATAATGATCAAGTCACTCCAAGGAAAACAATGACGAACTCGGTCCAGGGAAAACAGTAGATGTCTGAGTCAGTACAAGGGAAATAAGTCGATGACCAAATCCGTACAGAGAAAACAGTTGATGACCGAGTCCGCCCAGGGGAAACAAGTCGATGACCGAGTCAGTACAGGAAAAGCAGCTGATAGTCGAGTAACTGCAGGAAAAGCAGCTGATGTCCGAGTCAGGCCCCCACCACAGCCCCACCCACACTGTCCGAGTCAGGCCCCCCCCACACACCCCCCTCACCCCCCGCAAATAGTTGATTAGGGAGATGACTTATCCTAAACTGAGGGAAAATAGCCTGAGTGATTCTCAAGAAACTAGTTAATGACACGGCAGGCACGGAACGATGCCCTGAGTTCATGGAAAAGAAAGTCCGTACAGAGGAAACAGTTGATGACCGAGTCAGCCCAGGGGAAACAAGTCGATGACCGAGTCAGTACAGGAAAAGCAGCCAATGGTCGAGTCACTGCAGGAAAAGCAGCTGATGTCCGAGTCAGCCCCCCAAAATAGTTGATTAGGGAGATGACTTATCCTCAATTGAACGGAAATAGCCTATGACCAAATCACGCAAGAAAATAATGACATGGCAGGCACTGAGTGACCCCCAGAGTTCATGTGAAAGAAATAATGATCATGTTACTCTAAGGAAAACAATGACAGATTCGGTCCAGGGAAAACAGTCCATGTCCGAGTCACTCCAGGAAAAATAAGTCGATAACCAAGTCGGTATAGGGGAAACAGTTGATGACCGAGTCAGCCCAGGGTAAATAAGTCGATAACTGAGTCAGTACAGGGGAAACAAGTCGATGACCGACTAGGCCAGGGGAAACAAGTCGATGACCGAGTAGGCCAGGGGGAACAAGTCGATGACCGAGTAGGCCCAGGGGAAACAAGTCGATGACCGAGTAGGCCCAGGACAAACAAGTTGATGACCGAGTAGGCCCAGGTCAAACAAGTCGATGACCGAGTAGATCCAGGGGAAAGAAGTCGATGCCCGAGTTGGTCCAGGGGAAACAAGTCGATAACCGAGTCGGTAGAGGGGAAACTAGTTGATGACCGAGTCAGTCTAGGGGAAATAAGTGATGACTGAGTCTTTCTAGGAAAAAGCTTCGATGACCGAGTCCATCTAGGAACAATAAGTCGATGCCCAAGTCACTGCAGGGAAATCACTATGACCTTGGACATTGATGACAATGCCGATAACTCAGACAGATATGTTCCCCCCTTCCAGGGAAATCAGAGGGTGACTGTGTCACCCCAAGGAAAGCAGTTGATGAGCGGCCAGGCAGGGACGACAGTGGCAACAGTCCCTGCAGGGCGCAGTACCGCCTGCGGGGTCCCTCCAGGAAGAGGGACAAGGCCACGTCGGTGCAGGGACCGCTGTCCACGACCCGAGTCCAGGCCGAAGGTCCTGTGACCGGGACGTGGGTACCGAGGCCACCATTGCAGGGACGCGCGCCGACAGCGCGCGCAGGCACCACCAGGTGGCGCCCTCGTGCCACCTGCGACCCGCGCGACGCAGCCTAATGTTTTCGGGGACCCGTGTCCGAATTTGATGAAAAACGGAACCGGGCGGCGGACGGGCGTTTGGCCAAGGCTCCTCTCACGCACCCAGATATTTTTATGGCATTGTCCCTGTTGCGCCCACCAGCGACTTTCGCCTCTCGGTCGCTGAGCACCTGTATCTCCCATTGTCCTGCCGATGGCGACCTCGGCCACCAGCTTCCGTGTCCCCCTCTTTAACCTGTCATAAACCAAGTGGCTCTGCGTTTTCCCTTTTCTTACAGAACCTTCTCGAACCGAAGTGTTCACTTATCTGGAGTCGACAGGAGTGGACAGGCTAAGTCAAGGGTCCCGTTTAGCGTTGCCATGTAATTTGCGGTAGTTTTTTTTTTCCAAAACCCCTTGTGCCCATTTCCTGTCACTCAACGTCTGTCACAGTCCGGTCGCTCCACGTCATCGCCAACACTGGATGCTGTCGGTCTCTACATTTTTATTATCCTTGAGTGTTGAGTGGAATCTCACCAGACCCTCCCAGTGATACCCATGAACTTGAATTCTTTTCACGCCCCAATTGGGCGTGAATTTATGTTTCGTGAGACTTGTCTGCTCAAGTCCGTTGCCTTTTAAAAATCTCTACGGTTCGTGTTCCGTGGCCGAGCTGGAAGTCTTCTCCAGTGTCCTTCATCAGGTGACTGTTCTGCCAAGGTTTTCCCCTCTCTGTGTGGCCTGCTGGCTTTCTGGCTGATGCCGAGGCTGGGCCTCGCGTGTGACACATGTCCCCTACTCTGGCTGTGTGAACAGGAAGGGCCCGTGTCTCTTCCTGTGTGACAAATGTGAATCGTATGTGCTCAAACCCCCTACTCTTAAATCAGTACGGCCATTATTGTATTCTTGAAGAAAGGAACTATCCATCTAGAGCTCCTTCTCTTCCCCAAGACCCAGTAGACGTAGCCATATAAGCGACCGATAGCTGCTCAGGCTTTTACTGTGTCACCACGGGGCTCGACTCACGGCCCCACACTTGGGAGATCCTGTTGAACCACTGAGAGCTGTTTTAAGGCCATTAACTTAGTTGTCAGGGATCCCGCGGGGCTTTCTGAAAAGATTCCCATCCTTTATCGAGGTTCCGTTCCTCGGCCAACGAATCCATTGTCTGCTGCACTCCATGTGGGTATTCAGACTCTTTTCCACTTTATGCAAAGTTGTAAATTGTGTTTCCTGCCGCTTTCTTCTTCGCCCTGACTCACAAATGCTTTTGTCAGCCGCCCTCACCTATCACATTGCCATTTTGTGCTGTTTCTTACCAGAGGTGCAGATCACGTGGCCCAGACATTTTCAGAGAGCAAGAAAAACGCAATGGTCTTTCCACTGAGGTTTTTGTGTATAGACTGACTTTGAAGTATTGTCTCTCATTTTTACCCTAAAATGCATCTGTATGCATTTATATGTGAATAACCTTTATTTAAAACTTCCTGAAATACAATTTACAGCTTGTCGACTATAAAAAGTAGGCATTTAAAACTCTTGGTGATGGAGGTTTGGTAGATGTTTCTTCTTGTCCAATGTAGCAATAAAGATGCTTTCAATTAACAGTAGAAGACCCAAAACAAAGTGATTTAGATATAGGTAAAATGTGTTAGCTTTCTTAACCAAAAGTTTGATGACAATAAAGTGATTCTAGGATTAATAAATCTGCTCAGTTTTCTTCTGATGCTACATATTTTCATCAATTATTAAACCCATCTGGAATTTGCTTACAAATATGGTTGGACATAGGAAAGTAGTTTTGTTTATTATTATTTTAGTTCCATATAGATAGCCAAAGATGACAGAACCATTTATCAAAGAAATTAATCTTGTCAGCTGGTTCCTCCTCAATTAAACTGTTGTCTCGATTACTCTGTATTTTTTTCCCACTTATATAATTTTATATCTGGATTCTGCTTTGTAATCTCTTCATTTGGAGTTAGGTTACTTCTTGCTGGTGGTATAAATTTTGGAGGTTGGTTCGTTTGTTTGTTTTTAATACATGTGTATTTAATGTGCATGACTCTGTATGCATTTAATATGTATATATGTATGTACATACCTATATCAAGAATCTTTTTAATATTTGTATCTATTTCTTCACCACTATTATCTATTTTAATTAACAAGAACTTTGTTTTAATTTCTCACAAATTATACCACAACGCACACACATGCACGCACGTCACTGCACAAACACTATTCTATTGTTTTTCACAATATGCCCGGCTGCTGTTGGAACATTAATAATATTTAATCCTTCCCTCCCCCACTCCTTGGGGGTTTGCCTGCTATGTAGTCAATTTACATGTTTGTGTTTTATAAAGTTAAATATTCAGATCCAGAATAATGGACTCTCTCTACATATTTTCAGCTTTTGTGTTTTGTACTTAAGATTTTACACGTTTCTGCATAAAAATTCTAAATCCTTCCCATAATTTTTTTTCAATGAACTCGTCGTTTTCAGCATTACGATGAGCTGATAATTTTTGAATTGTTTTCTAAGAGGTTATTATACCTGCAGGGACCAAGGAAAAGAAAACTCTATCGATTTGTGTATATAACTTGCATTGATGTTGCTCATTTACTCTGATAAGATTTGCTTAATTCTAGTTCGTTTTTACTAGTCTCCAGTTAGTCTGCAAACAGAAATAACTTTGTCTCATGTTCTACTAGTAAAATAAATGCTATCATCTTTTTGTGTGCGTTTTATTATCTAAACAAAACAAACACATTAATGACAGTGACGGAAATGAATGTCACAGTTCTATACCTAACTGGAATAGAAATTTCCCAGAATCCCACTATTAGGTCGATGGCTGTTATTTCTGCTGAATAATATTTATCATATTTAAGTAGTTTGCTCTTATATGTGTTTCATTTAAATTTATATTTATAAGGCTATTTTAGTTTTCAGATATCTACGTGACATCCATTGATGTAGTTATGTGGATTTTTCTCTTTTGATTTTTATTATCATTAATTACATTGATGTAATTCCCGAAGTTGAAAGTTTTTACATTAATGAAATAAACCTTACTTGATTATATTATTCTTGGACCTAGACTTGTGTGTCCTGTCTGCCAACATTTCATTTAGAATTTTTCATCTGGGTTCATAAATCATTCTATTTTGTTGCTCTAAATTTTACCATCCAATTTTTAAATTAATGTTATACTCATGTATAAAATGAACTTGGAAAGTTTGCCTATTTTCTACTGGAGGATAGCAAATTATGTCCCCCAAAATATGCCGCTTTGGCATGAGAATTATTTCGAGCTGGCAGAAATTGAGAAGCAGCAGAAACAAGAAAAAGCCTATTTCTTCTACCTCTTTGCTTACAAGCAGGACATAAATTTACCCAGGTCCTGTTCCTACCTTCTCTGCCAGGACCCAGGCCAATCCCTAGAGACCACTTTAGACCCTGTCACCCGGAAAATCTACATAACAAATCCTACTACCTAGCCTTTAGAATTATTATTATTTGGATATATACCAAAGCCAAGAGCTGGGAAGATGTTTCTCACAGTTCATTAGTGAAAGGCGATCCGTTATTTTCACAAAGCATTGCTTTCTGTCCCAAGAACGACGAGAGACATAAAAACAGATTAGTAAAATCCAACACACCACAAAATGAAAAAGAGCATCACGTGTCCAATGTGACTAGGGACCGTTCCGCAATGCCACGTCTAGATACAATGAGAGAACACAGGACATCCTGAACATCGTGAGCCATCGAAATCATCTTCGAGCCCGGTGCCTTGGCAGGGCCTCCCCAGGAAGGGTTTAACTATCCCTGGGCCTCTGCAGCAACGACACTCAGAGGAACTCCCGCTCCGATCCTGAAGGTGCCCAGTCGACCTGTAGCAATCGATGGCTTTCCTAGGCTTCGTAGGGAGCCTCATGATAATTAACAGTCCCCCCATTCAATTCTTCCGGGAGAAAACCGGACGGAAATTATTTTTGTAGATCTTCTCCAGACTCCACCCTCGGTGGATGTTCAACGAGACACTCTCCCGTGATAACATGCCACAGAGGACAATGCACATGGCCTCCGAGAGATGATAACCATAGAAACACGCTGTTTTAAGAGGGTGCATTTTAAGACGATGTCAGCGTCAGCCACCTCTGCCAGGTTGTCACCGGGACTTGCATTTCTTTATGGGCTGTGAAAAGCAGCCAGCTAGAATGGCTTTGCTGGCTTTCAACTGGGGACTGGTCTGAACGGTCCTTAAAATGCGCGTTCAGGAAATGTTCGCGCATTTCTGCATGGCAGCTTTAAGAATAGTAGTCATTCCAAATCTACACCAAGACCCAAGTATTCAGCTTCTGCTTCTGTCTCTACACAGATGTCTCAAAGACGGCTTTGGGGGCTCAACGCTAACCGTCGTCTCTCCTACCGATGATCTGCCGATTCCACCCGCTCACCTTAATGTCAGACCTACAATTTCCCAAATCACTGCTGAGATCATGTCACATCTCTCTCATAGTTTCATTCTGCTGTCTAACTTGCCTTATCCTGTTTACGAGGCCCAGTTTTTTACCTCTTAATTCGCTGCTGCCGTTACTTGTTTTATGTCACTTTCTATCGTAATTTCCACGGTTTAACGCCGCCCTCCAGCTGACTCAGCTTTTTCTAGGGCTTTCCAAATTGTGTGTGACTCTCTTTAGCTATCAGATCCTCGCTCTAGACTTGAACTTTGCGGGAAAAAAAAAAAAAAAACAAGAAAAAGACAATGGTGAAACAACCATATTCTGTACATCTCTGTCACGGTCCTGTGGTGGCTCCAATATTTCTGAATCGAATTGAATCTCAGTGGATTTTCTTTCTTCCAGAAGTATTTCTGTTTCTCCAAGGCCCTCGTTAGGAATCTTTTCCTCTGGAATTTCAGCTCGAATCATGGTCTCAACCTCTCTCCCGACCACTATCCACGATTAGTTGAGTCCTTTTCTAGATTATGAAGAACGGTTTCTACACATTCATGTCTCGGTTTCTATGGTTTCACATTCAAGGTGAATAACATAGAAATTATAAAGAAATGATGTCTTTTAAACCGTACTGTGTTTTCTTTAATTGAAATGGCAGCTTTTAACAAGCTGTTCTTGTTTAGTTATAAGTAGTTTGGTAAATAAGAACATTTGTGTTTTATGCCTGACTGAATAAACTAAGTGCAGACAGAAAATAAAAATAAAAGCACTTTATATTCTGAGCATTCGAGCCAGGCGACGTGATCGCGGGCCCGCGGAAAACATGTGCCATCGAGCGATTTCCACAGCCGAAAAGATAATTTAGCAACCAAGACCCATGAAAAACAATAAAAGGTCACTTACTGGTTCCCAGATGAACCACCATGCCCACCTATATTAGCGAATCTAAACACCACTGGACAGAGACAACATAAACTGAATTTACTTCGAGGTTTAAAAGTGGGGTACTACAGCAGGTCATTTGAGTGTCACCTGCGAAGCGTATCACACTCCTCACGAGTCTAAACCCCTCAGTCATGCCCCTGACTCTAGCGGGAGTGAGGGTGGCCCAAACCAAGCCCCAGAATTAGAATTTCCGGAGGACGTGGCCTCAGGCTCTGTGTGTGTAACACTCTCCGGCTGATTTTCAAGATCCTCTCTGTCTCAGGAAGGCTTTTTAAAGCATCAGGCTTCAGATTTCAGAGTCTCAGGATTCCTCTTCCTTCTCACAGGCTTCTGAGGGTCCCTGGAGAGCTTTGGAAGATGTATGCCTTGTTATCTGTCGCCGTGGAAATTAAACCTGAGACGTTTCTCTAAAATTTACTTAGTCATGCTATGTCAAAAGATAGTGCAGATTTGTGGAAAACAAACATATTTTACAAAGCAAAAAAATGGAAACGTGAGAAGAATTATGGTTTCGTGTTCCCGCAGATCTAGTTATACCTGGCTTCGCCGAAGATGGACGCATTGTGACTCTGAGCCTGCGTGCAATCTGCTGTCATCTGTTGTTTTGGTTGGAGTGTCAAGAAAATCAAGACAATCCAGTTTTGGACAGACTTGCAGTTGGGAAAGACTGGAGAGTTTTAACAGCCTTTGCAGATCATCGTGGCCATTCCCGATGTCACATCTCAACTCTCAAAAGAGTAGCGTCTTAAAGATTACTTGAAATATGGACTCCACACTCGGTGTTTATGATCCTTTCTTAGGCTGTTACATTAAAACCCACAGGTGTAGCTTGCATTTTACATGGATCTCTCAGCCATGCGTGCTGATGTCACATGATGTATTACTTACCTGCAAAATTCCACTTCAATATGTTACGCAGACCTCCCAAAGAGTCACAGAGCGTATTATACGGTATTGAAAATCTCCTCTGTCGAAATTATGACTACTCTCATAATAGTCTTTGAGTTTCGGCAAGTGGTTGAACATGGTCACTGGAGACAATTACTATCGGTTGTTACTCTTGGAGCGGCCAGTGCACTTGGGTCAATTTCTAGAAAATGTCTCCCAAATTCTGAAATCCGAAGTTTGCCTAGCTGTCATGCCTTCAAGTGAAAATAGTATTCCACTCGAAAAGTGTCCAGTTTAGCACACAACTTGAACGACTGCACAAACGCATCCTCTCACCCCCAAAAGAATGCAAAAAGCACAAACATGCACGCAAACAAACAAAAACATGCCATCGTGATATCAGGAGAACCACTTTATGTACACCTCTCATGGCGTCATGCTAAATGTTGAGAACGCGTATACCCCAGGACTGAGGTGTAATAAAATTAAGATTCTTTCCTACTTCTGAAGGACCTTCTCAAAGTGAAAGAGGCTCATTATAACCACCACGTTGGTGCGGATGCGTCAATGACGCCTAACACACACACACAGTTTAAGATCGATGAGCTGATCTGTGCTGAGGTTTCCACAGTTGAGCGATGCTTTCGTGCTGTCGACCCAAAATCAACCCAGTGAAAACAGGCTAATGTCACCTGAGCGTTATTAGCAAAACATTTCCGACCTAACCTCTAGAAGGGTCTGGAGATGCTCGGCGGTCCGTGACCCCCACATTGATAACCCCTAATTTAATAACTTCAGAGGGTTCGGTTCCCACTGATATTTTTGACTACATCACGTGTGGGTTTTTCTTTTTTTCTTTTAAATGATTACCCCATAACTGCTCTTGCATTTGATGTATTTTTGACGGTCCATGTCTGATTGTATAAAGTTGTCTTGATTTATACCCAGTGTCCTCCCATGTATGAAGCATTTGCATTTGTAAAACTGGTGATGAGCCCTGCAGGTGAGAAAGAATCTTGAGAAAATAGCACAGCAAATGCAAAAATCACGGCGACGCATACTCAGCTTCCCATGTGCAGAACGAACAGCGTTAAGCTCTGGCGAATCATATAGTCGTTAGTTATCACGGGACAGTTGATCTCGAGAATGTGCCAGGTAGAAAAGTCACTTGCGTGGCAAGACAGAATTAAGTCCAACTCAAGCAAGGACAATGAAGACAGACGGTGTTCGTGACAATCCATCGCTGGATGTCCTCGGGGCTGGTCGTCCCGGAGGATGCTTAGAACCGAATTCTCAAGAGGGTTCGAAGGGAAAGGGGCAGACAGACCGAAGGAAAATCGAAACTTTGATAGCTTCTGCAAGGTCAGCACAGCCATTCGACAATGTGAGTAATAAATAGATTTTTTTTTTTGCTAGTGGCAACAAACTGAAAAGACGCTTTGCTGCCTTCCCGTCTCAGGGTGAACGGGTCACCAGCCCACATCCCCTCCTTCTCCCCGATCTCCCAACTTTAGAGTACACGGACCCCAAGGATCCTTCCCAATGCCGAGCGTCCTTCATGGGTTAAAGCTTAGTCAAACCACGAAAAGGGAAGGAGAGATTTTAAACTACCTTGGAGACGAAGCATGAGCTAAGTGGCCCTTTGTCCAGACCAAATTATGGTGGCATCGTCTTTACCCTGAGAATCAGCCCAAGGAATAAACAGGTCTTTTTGGAAATACCATGGGTCCTTTCTTCTGATATTCTTGAAATGAATCCCTTTGAACTTTGATAAGTATGTAGCCCCCTTAAATGCACATATGTACATATATAATTTTATACACTATCACGGGACGCTTAGACCCCGAAGGCCTGCCCAGGCTGTCCGGCTAAGAGCCCCTAGATGAGAGCATTGGGCTTATTTTTACTCCAAAGTTGGATGTCTCTATGATGTTTTTCTAGCATCTTTATTTGCACACATTGGGATATGACACCCTGATGTACCTGTATGAGGATGCCATTAGTAACTCCCTACATAACACTTATCAGTCATCTTCTGGACATTTCAGCTTTGGAATCCTTGAATTTAGTGAACTGGACTTGAAGCAGGAGTGGGAGCAGACAGAAGATCTGGAGCAATTCAGCACCTTATTGCCCACGTCAGTCCTCTGCTTGCAATTACGGAAAGACACACCCACACACGCAAAACGTTGCCTCCTCTACCACAACATGGCACACTCTCAAGGAACACACAATAGAAACGAGGTCGAGGCTCCTACTGGTAGGGATTGGCAACGAGGGAAAGGCTGGGGCAAGGGGGTGGCCGAGGAAGGCACATCACTGCTCCCTTGCAGGAACTGGGTCTCGGCTAAATGGTCTGGGGGCACAGGGAACACCTGGCTAATTTCTAGGTCTGGTTCTTTCGTGGGACGTTGTACGCCATTCCTTAAAGTCAGCATGGATACACCATCCGGGGTCTACAGACCATCAGCTGGGTGAATCAAAGATGTTTAATATTTTTTTTCCAAAATAAAAAGCATTCAAACTAGGGTGACAGTAACTGAAGAGGACAAACACAATAAGAGATATCCTGTAAACGGAATGGCGATGGATTCGTTTTGTAGCTAAGGAATTATCCTACAGATGGCATTTTTTTTTTCCTCTGGCATCTTTTCTGTAGCCTGCCCAAACTAAGCAAGAGGTAAGGCGTATTGACGTGTTTAACTGGACGTGTTAGAGCCTACACTTTTACGTTACAAACAGCCTGACGGAGGGGCATATTCTGGATGTGGTACCCTTATTCACTGAGTGTCTTCTCGTCCAGAAATGCAATGGGTATGGGTGTGCATTTGTGGGGGGGAGGGGGAGGGCTTGGGGAAGGAGAGATGAGAGGAGAAAGATGCACAAATAAATACCATAAGCTTTACCCTCACATGGAGTTCACAGGCTAGCTGAGAGCCACAGAGTTAAAATATCATGAAACGGTGCATCACGTTACAAAGGAGGCAAGTCGAAAGTGCCGAAGCAGCAGGAAACATGTTGACAGGCCAAACGCCTTCCTGAAACCCTCTAAACGAGATGCGGACGGGAAAGGAGGGCCGACTAAGATGCATCGCTGCACGGCCCAAGGTACCACATCAAGTGGAAATCAATACGGCGGACGGTACTGACGACCGACGGCGATAGATCTCTCAACCGAGCCTCCGAGAAGCCCAGCTGCTGAGGAACGCGTGGACCATTCCACGGGACCCAGAAGCTCTAACTTCTTCTCATCGGATGCTCTGTGTCATTCGGGGGACAGGATACGTTAGTAAACCGTAAAAAAAATAGGCAAAGTATCGTATCGGTTCGCAAAACAAGTGTAAAATATGTAAAGCTTTCAACCGAGAGCCACAAAGATAGAACCGAACATATTTCTGAAATAAGTAACATAGTGATTTCTTTTAAAAGGCAAATTAAGCTGCGGCAGAGTATAGTGGCAAGCAAATCTTTTAACTCCTTGCACGAACGTATGGATACGAGAGTTACGTTTCGTAGCAAAGACTATCATCTCAATAGTGGCTTTTTCTTCTGAGCTTTCCGAGTGATGCGGGTCCCACGGCATTGCCTCCATTTCTGTGTTTTCAGTGGTCATGTATGCAGTGGTCTGTGTATTCGGTGGTCAAGTCTTCGGGATTATGTATCTAAGTGAGCACACAAGTGCAATGCATGCACAGTGGCAAATGATTCTGTGGCTCTTGTACACAGCTGGCTGGTGTTTCTCACCCCACAATGTTGTCAAGCACAGTTTTAACAGATGACCACTCACATGAACAGCACGTCAAAACATTCACGAGACAGAAAAGGTCAGACAAATGTATTAGCTGGAGGCTCTCTATGTTGGCATCCTGCCAAAGAGCAAAGGGCTGACTGACTAGAAAATGCCTTTGGTCCAGGAACGAAGCAGGGTTCATACATTTTTTATTAGCGAATAACCAAAAACCAGCACTTTTTCCCGCAAAGCCACTTATGAAGTCATCTGACCCAGTCAAACTAGATTCGCTTCACACTTGAGTTTTCAAACTCGCTCATTTCCAGTTTCCTCGCTGAAGCCCGCCTTACTCCCCATAATCTGATTCTGCCATAACATCAGCTTCCACCAAACTAGAGTCCTTCCTTCTGCAGCCTCTCTCACCCGTGCCATCCTCCCTACTTTGTGTCCTGCTTACAATGCCAGGGATGGCAGAGGGCCGGCGTGGCACAGAGCAAGCCGAATTCCTTTTCTTTTCACTTGAAAACTATTATTTGTTTTTTTATTTTTTAACATATTTTTTTCCCCAATTACAGTTGACATACAATATATCAGTTTCAGGTGTATAACCTAGTGATTGGACATTTACGTAACTGAGTTATCACCCACCTGGCACCACACGTGGTTATTATGATACTAATGACGGTCTCCCCTGTGCGGTACGTCATACCCCTGTGACTATTCTGGAACTGCCAATTTGTTCTTAATCCCCTCCCCAATCTCTCTCCCATCTGGCAGCCATCTTTGTAGAGTGGCTTTATGTAGTAGGTGTCTGTGGGGCCCAGTGGTACAGTCTCCCTGGATACCTGAACCAGGTACTGCAGGTGTGTCCCTTGTGTGGGCTGTGTGTACTTTTCTGTTGTAGCTGAGCCTTGGTTGCTGTATGCACATCAATGGGAGGGACTGACCCTCAGGCTGACTGGTTGTGATGACAGGCTGGGACCACAGTGGAGGAGCCGTTGTGCAGGGGCTGACCCTACAGAGCAGGATTCACTTTAGCAGGGCTCTGGCGCCTGCCCTGTCTGCCCTTTGAGTGTGTCGTCCTAGGATGTGGCCCTGGGTGGTATTCTGGCTCAGTCTGAAGCCGGCCACAGACAGTGCTTTCCCCAGGGCCACTTGGTATGAGCCACCAAACAATCCACAGATGGATGCCACCCATGTTGGACTTGGAGGTGCCTCAAGAGTTCAAACTGTGAAGCAAGGTCGGCCGCTACTAGCGCCAAGCTGGGGGCTGCTCAGCAAGAGGTACAAGGTATATTGAGGTCAGATGCTGCTTGTTTGGGTTTTGTGAATCTTTGAGAGATTTTAGGAAAGTCTGAAGCATGAGGCAAGACAGGCCATTTGTATGGAAAAAGCCATGGGAAGTGGCTTGGGTGAGCCCACAGGTTGGGTGGGGCGGAGTCTCAGGGAATTACCTGGGCTGAGTGACCTATGTTAGTCAGGTTGATGGAGACTCAGATATGATGTCTGCACACTGGGAGTGTAGAGTGCTCAACAAATGAACAATGGATTCTGCCAGCACTTGTGTCTGAGAGAAATCTCCAGAACTCTCCCTGAAGTCCAACAACTCTGTTCCTCCCTGTATGTATCTGGTGTCACCTGGCCTGCTATCCCAATGCTGGAGGTCAGAGCACACGCCGTCAACAAGTAAGTCTCTGCAGGTTTTCACAGCCGGAAATTGTGGTGACTTCTCTTCTTGGCACATGAACCCTGGGCCAGAAAGTCTGGTGTGGGGCTGGGACCCCTCACTGCTCTGGGGGACCCGCACAGCTGAGATATGCCCCCTAATTTTTAACCTCCACGTGCAGGTGTGTGACTGGCCCATTCCACATCTCTGCCCCTCCTAACAGTCTCGAGGTGGCTTCTGTATGTCCCCATTGTAGGACTTTTGTTCAGCTAGACTTCAGGTGATTCTCAGTGATGATTGTTTTGTAGTTTAGTTGAAATTCTGATGTAGTCATGGGAGGAGGTGAGCATAGTGTTTAACTACTCTGCCATCTTGAGCAAAAATCCAGAATTCCCTCATCTTAAGCTGCCCTTACTTATGGAGTCCAGACTTTACAAGTGTGAAATCCAGGCCCACCACAACCTCACTATTCTAATTTTATGTCTTGGATTCTACGTTCATGCATCCTAGGTAACAAAACAGATAACTAATTCCTCTATAAGTGTACTATGTTTAATGCCCTTCCTCATGACTTTCTTGAATACAGGCTATATTTTCACAGATAAAATGTCACTCAATGAGCCTTGTCACTCACAGAGACTGACAATCCACCTCTTTCCCGTCCGATTTCAGCACTGCGGTGGGGGCGGTGCCATGTCCCACCTTTGATAATCTCCAGCCAGCTCCAGGATTTCACTCCACTTAAGGCCACAGGGGGATCAGGCCAGGTATTCAACGCCCTGGGACCACCCTCAAACCAATAGGACACAGGAGTCAGTAGATAAGAGACCCAGCTTCATATCCTTGTCTAACAAAACCTTTACCCAAAATGTCTCCGTGGGCTTTTGTAAGAAGTTGAGCAGGGCCCTTTCTTCCTGACCCATTTTTAATGTTAAGTGGTAGTACGCGTCGCTGGATGGAGACAGCCCTCATGTCCTGCTGGCATTTCTTTTTATGAAGAAAAACAAGATAAGCACGATTTAGAGATACCATTTCCGTCGGCAGTATTTCAAAGTCAATAGCTGAAGATTTGGGGTGACGATCCGGAGACTGGTTAAATAGGAAAGCCACCTCCACTGTAATTTTATCTGAAGTGGTTGAAATGGAAATGGAAACTGTCATCAAAAATAGGAGATTGCTTTCGTGCAATTTCTCTGTTTTATGTTCAAAAGCCTGTATTTTCAGAAACACTGTCTGTCTCTTCCTTTCCGAGGGATCAGATCCGCAACTCGTTCTTGAGCCTCTTTGCTTAAATGGCCTTAGCATTAAACGGTACAATGCCTGGCTTCTTCAAAGTACCCACGTCCTGCTCCAGCGAAATTCCTGGAGAGACCAAGGGGTGCCTCTTAGAACGGATAACACCAAAGGGCTTTCGTTAGCTTCTCAGCGAAATGTGGCTGGCAGAGGGCTAGACATCACACATGTCTATCCCTCTTCTTACAAATTCTCATAGGTAAGGGAAGCAAATTACAGGGAAGAAAGACTTCAGAGGATCACGTGATGCAGCAGGATAAAAACCCAGACGAGATAACCCCACACAAAGAACCCCTGCAGTCGACTACCTGACCTGGTGGCACCACTTAGATGTAGCGAATTACAGAGAAAAGTTCCTATTCGGCGGTACATACTTTCCCTGAATCTCTTCCTTTCTTCAAAACCATCTGATAAATTACCTTCCAACTGCTAAAATTTCCTCGGGGATGGTATTATATAGATCAACCTCAGAGTTTGTTTCTATTCAAAACCAACTCTTAAAATAGCTGACCACACACTTCTCACTTTTCTCTCAACTCTCAGCATCTCAACTCTCAGCTCTGCCGACTGCAGATTCTGCTCAGCTTTTCGGATATAGCAGAGAGGAACAACAAGAACCAACAGCGCTGGGCTTATTGGAAAAGCGACTCTCGAATATTAACAAAAAACAACAGAAAACGACATGACTCTCTCACTCTTTGAGACGCTAACATCAATTATTCCCTATTTCTCCCAAATAGAAAGCTCTCTGATGCAGCGTGGAAACGAACTTGTGTCAACGACGATCATGGTGACGTGTTCAGCCCACACCTGCTGCGTAAATCTGTCTTAGAAAGGACATCGTATTTGTGGAAATAAGTGTAGACACTCTCTCCTCCCCCCAAACGAAAGTAAAGAGAGGGTGTGTGTTCAGAGTTTGCTAAGGAAAGGCAGTCAGCTACCATCCCTTGCGTCTGTCATACTCTAAGGTAAGCAGAAAGTGGGAAGTTTGTGAGTTTGCTAAGGAAAGGCAGTCAGCTACCATCCCTTATTCTAAGGTAAGCAGAAAGTGGGAAGTTTGTAGGAGGAAACAGACGGCTTCACACGGTCCGTGATGGGAGGCTGTTGCCTTGAGCAACTGGGGGCAGACTTAGAAGAAGGGGGGTACCTCGTGGGGTCAGTTTGAAAAGTATATTTCACTTTCTCTGGTTGTTCCTGAGCTGGAAGAGAGGGTCAAAAAAGGGAGATCATTCTGGCGTGACTTATGAAAAGACTGTGGCTTGGATTCGAGAGCTGGTGGCCGAACAGGCGATAGGTCTTAGTTGTATCGTCGCATACGGTGTGTCCATTCTCCATATGTAGATTCCGGCTCTCAAGTTCATTTGCAAGGCCCTGCCATGGAAAAATAATGCCTCGTTGGGATTAGCCACGCCATTTACAAGAACAGAATAAACTTTAAAGAAATTACAGATTGCAAATCATTTCCCAGCTGAACTAACAGAATTTCAGAGGGGTCATAAATATAAGTTACGACCATGATTCTGAAAGGCTGTAAGCACTGGAAGAGATCTCGGCGGCGTTTGGCGCCAATCGTTTGATTTTTTTAAATAAAGAAACTGAGGAACAGAGTGGCGATTTGTCTTGTCAAGGCCATGCGACTAATGAAGACATGGCTTGGATGAGCCATTCCACGCTCAGTGTACAAATCATGAGGCTATCTGTAAAATATTTTCACGTGCGGTGTTTTGGGGGGCAGTCTCTCTTTGAATTAAGCTTACCTTTACATTCGAAACCCACATCTTAAAGTTTTTGCTTGACAGCGCGTTCACCGAATGCTGACCATTTGACTCCTGATGTCAAATGATCGTGTCGAATTCTGCAGGAGCATGAGAATGGGCCGTGTGACAAAAGGGTACAGGCTATCGTACGATGAATAACGACACATCTCGACGGGCATAGCAAATGTGCAGAGTTCCTAACTTCGATGTTTATCGAAGAAGCCGAAAAGACAATCTTAGTTAGTTATAGTTAATAATTTAAAAAAAAAAAATAAGGTGAGCCCGTCCCATAATGAGAGACAAGAGCCTCTGCAGATCATTGTGTATGTGAGGCCGAGTCTGTGTTTCCTGGAGCATTATTGATGCCCAGCTGTGATCCCTTCTCGCTCCTTTGATTTAGCGTGCATCTTGAAAGAAGCCGAAGTCTATTTCTAGAGACGGACTCTGGCAAACAATGATCAAAGTGTAAATGTATGCAAATTCAGTGCTTCACCTTAATTACCTCGCTAGTGCCGTCAGCCGCCACTTCCAAGGTTTCGCTGATTAGCAAACGATCTTAAATAATTATTAGTTCATCTACAATTACAATGATTCTGAGCCCTGGCTGGCAGCCCAGCAACGGTACTGCCTTCCAGCCTCTCCGTCTGGTCCTCTGGAATTCTGCCACGGCATCTACAACCCAAATTAGCAGCAACCCCACCTTGTTTTTAAATAACTCTCCATAAACTCTTTCCTCATGATGCTGCAAACCAGGATCTCTTGACCAGCCGAAGTCAAGGAAGTGTTGCAAACTGGCAAAGAGGGTCCGTAAGGTGACGAGATAAACCTCCGTGCCCTCAATTGCTTCCCGGCACCCCTCAAACACACCTCGGTCAACTCACTGCAGCCCGTGAGAGCTTTCAGAGTTCACATTTGCCGACTGAAGTCGGAATTCTCAAAACACTCAAGGCAGTGTTCCCGGAAAATAATTTCAAAACAATCACGAGATAAGACGGGAGTGGCCGGGTGCATACAGCCAGTTAGTTAGACATAGAAAGGACTAGTTATAGCTCTCGCTCAGGAGGAACAAATGGACCAACAGCCTAAGCAAACAATGTGGCGTGTGATTTAAGAACTCAGATGCTAATATTAACTGCATGCGGTGAACGTAAGCACACTCCACACTCTCGGTAGCCGGGAATGGGATGTTTGCCATTAAAGAAAAATCTCCATTTTGAAAGTAAATCCTTGCTTTGGCGACACTGCAGACAAAGGGGGCGGGGGGAAGAGCCTGGCTCGTGGGAAGGGCTTCATATCCATTCGCTGAATGAAGAGAATGAATAGGAGAAAGTGTGTGCAAATGAACGGCCACAATGAAAATTCAAAAGAGATGAATAAATGCCAGCTGCACCAGCCCCTTGGGCTGATAAAGGAGGGCTATCTGCGTTGGTTACATCTGTTGGCAACTTTCATCAAAATTAAGAAATCCTCCCCTAAACGTTCAAGGGTCTGGGAGGCACATATTCACAGCCTACTGTCCCCAAGTCCTACGTTTCTGCCAGGGGTCTTGCGTACAGATGGTCACAGATGGCTCCACCAGGTGCTGTGAGGAGGGTCTTGGGTAAGAAGCTGCCGTACTTCGTTTTTACCGGACCCCCAAAAACGCCCTTTGCAGCTCGAGCTTCTTTCTCAGCTGAACGTGGCGAGGTCCCCTTGTGTGATAGCCACAGGGATTAACAAGGGTTTACGTGGAGTCTCACAAACACAGTAGTTTTCCCAACAACAGCAAAATGGTAAATGCCGTTAAATCCATCTGAATAAATAAATTCTCCTTCTATTGACATAGGGGACTTTATGAATAAGGACATCTCGTCTAGGAATAGTCTACATCTTCTCTGCTTCAGTACGTAAACGATTTATTTATATATTGTGCCCTTAACTTTGAAGCCTTCACGTTCTTTCCCTTATCCAAATATAAAGCTAAAATATTTTGAATTACTCTTGAGAATGTGCCTGGACCACTCTTCAGTAAATGAAACATCGATTTTTATCATTTCATACATTGTTCATTGGCGATATTGACGACGTGCATGTTTATTGACAGAAAAAATATGGGGGCTGAGTTTCATTTTTTTCCATGCAATGTAATTTCTGAAAAGTTGACTGGTCTTGAGTATTTTTGTATTTGTAGCCATGGAAGGATTTATTAAGGTACGACATAGCAAGTGAGTAAGACGTTCCAGGTCACCAAGCAACTCGATTTGCAACGAAAATCTCCTTTAAACATCAAGATTTAAAAATATCACTTAATGTAAAATTCCAAAGGTGAAATCACACCATGGATAGAGAAGTAGCTTCTATGCTGGACTATCATGAAATTACAGATCTCAAAAATTATAAGACATGACTTTTAACTATTTTTACTGCTTAAAACAGTGAAATCAGTTCGATCTAACCAGCATCAGATTCACTCTCTAGCAGGTCTGGGATGCAGTGAGTGACTCCACCGGGGCTAGCATCGAGCCATGGAAATGTGTTTATATGAGTCAAAGTTTTCTCATGTCAGAGTTTAAGTGAAAAAAAAAAAAAGTCACCCGGAATTTCAAGTGCCCTAATTTTGTAGGTGACGAAATAGGCTGATGTTTTGCCCGAGGTTCTGATAAGGAATGAAAGATTCACAGTGAGAACGCAACTTCCCTGAGAATCCGGGTCCACCCGTGACTTGCATATTCTTTTAATGAGCCATTAGGAGGTGGAGAGGTGCCGTAATCAACATCGCCAGGCCCAAGGGAGGGTTTGGGACCTTCCTCCCACCCTGACCTTTGGGGTCTAGCTTCGCTCCCTACCATGAAGCATAAAACATCTGATTACTGCTCCGTGTGCTTCGGGCACCAACTTTGCTCGGCTCGGAGCTAAATTTAGATTCAGGCAAGCTCCTAGCCCATCAGTTTCTGATCCAAATTATGTTCTCATTTCAGTCCAAAGTAGATTAGTTCTATTCTTTGCTAGATGAGGTATATTGAACTAATTCAAAGAAGTCATAATCTGGGTGAATTGCCTTTTCTGCTAGCACGATCCATCGACAAAAGCTACTTTTAAACGTTGAAAAACCACTGCTGAGTAAATTTTCAAGTGTTGATATCCCAGGTCAAATTAATTCAGAATATTCATCAGTGATGGAATAGTTAACAAGAATATTATTCTCCTATAGAAATAGTCCCAGTACTAAGAAACTGCTGTAGTTTCAAGGCAGTTTCTATATTGCTATTTTTGGTGAAACGCTCTTTATTGGTGATCGTATATAAAATGAGATGTGGTTTTAGAGCATTTTTATAAAGATTCATTTGCTTCAGGCCTTATACTACGCCATAAATGTAATAGGAAAACCACCTTATATTATAAAAATCTGCCCTTTATCCATTTCAAAGCTTCCTAACAGAACCAGGCAATTCTACTGTGAGAAAGAGCTCAATATGACAAAGTCGCATTATTCGTTAAGTGGGAAGAAAGACACAAACTTGCAAATGACGGGATGTTTGTGGCATCCTCCGTTAGAGGAAAGAGAATGAGCCTGACGATAACACTGAGCCTTCCTGATAAAGACCAAGACCGATCTCCAAATGCTAGATCATAACTAATCGCACCCTGTGTGCCCAGCTGGGAGGGTAAAATAGAAAAGAAAATGAAAAAAGAAAAAAAAACCGAGGTGGAGAGAGAAAAGAGGGTAAAATAAGCAAGTGAGAGAAAGATGAGTGAAATATTCGGGAGTATAATCTCAGGTCACTATGTCCAGGGACTGATTCTAAACCCTAAGTCGAAATGAAAGAGAATGAAGGTCACATTTTGAAAGGCATAGGAAGTATTGAGAATGTAAGCTATTTTCCAGTGTGGTCAAAAAAAATTTTTTTGGGGGGGGTCGTGACTACAGGTAAGGGAAGAGTGGGGAGCATGAGGCATCGTGCAGGTGTCCGTCTTCTTCCCGCCCAGGCATGGCCCTCTTCAATGTGCTTGCTGCTGGGAAGGCTATCAGGGTGTGGTCTCCTGTCTCCCGTGCTCAGCCGTGACCCTGTAAGGACCATCAGGCGCAGGCATGGACCTGTCTCCCATCTGGCAGGATGCTCATAGAGCTGGAGCTGGCTGAGCACAGTGTCTCACTCCTCTGGGAGACCCACCTGTCCCGAGGTTGAGACAACACCTCAGCAGGTCCGGTCAGTGTCCTTCAGAGACTGAAGGTCATGCCTGAGAGCAGAACGGGCCACCCCAAAACATGCCTCTTTGGCGTAAGGATATTTTTGAGCTGATGGTTTTCAGAGACAACAGAGTTGAGAGAAAATCTTAAAACAAAGTAGAAGTTACCCTCTTGAAGGAGGCACTTACATTTATAAGGGAGATCTCTTTTTGTAGGGGGGACCCCCTCTCTGTGCCAGGCGGAGAAGGCTGAGTGAAGGATGAAAAAAAACGTATCAGGGAAAAAGGTGCCAACTTATACCTGCAAAATAAGAATCCTCGTTTGCCACAAGTTTCAAACGAACACCTCCGTAACTGTCCCCACTGTGCCTACCCCTGCCTTTCTCCCGGCTTTAGCTGAAGATGGCATCTAAGCTGATGGCTTCGTCTGCCTCACGGAGTTACTCCTTTACGCTGGGTATTTTCCCACGTACATATGAGGCAGACATGTTGATAAACTTCCATTTGTTGTTCTCATGTTCCTCTGACATTTATTATGGGGGAGCGGATGTCTCAGTCGAGAATGAAGAAGGGTGGAGGTAAAATTATTTTTCCTCCCGTCCGTCCGGCGATGGGGTCTTTGTTAGAGGAATTATGCAGCAGGGAAGTTTGCTTGGAGCTGCGAGTGGTCATCTTTCCAGCTACAGACAAAGGAAATTGTCTGTGTAGGGGAGAGACCAGAATGTAATGTGCTGATCAGCTTTGCAGCCAGGCCAGGGGGACACCTGAAGAACAAAGGGACGTTTCTGCAGAGGTGGCGAACAGCCCATTCCCCACACATGTGCAGGAGGAATAGGAAAACAGAGCCCTTAAGTGGAGCCCTACGCAAAATAAAATCATTCATTCCCTACGGATAGAAGAAAGTAAGGAGGGGTGGGCACGCATCGGCATCAGTGCTCTCGGGCCCCAGGTGCCCCGGGCATTCTGGCTCCGTGAGGTCACACTTTCATCCAGCTTGTGCGAGACACCTGTCCCTTGCAACCTCCTCAATGGCCACTCTATTGTAAGGGCAAGAAATCAGAACGTGATGCGCCTTGGTATGTACCGTTGCCGTGTTAGAATGCGATTTAGAGGGAGCATGGAGTCGCCAATTTTAACGCTCTTTTCTATGGACATGACGCACGCTGTGTGGAAAATGTAAAAAGCTACTTCAAGTTGACATACAAGGTCCAATACTTAGCTTAGCTTCAAGGGGAGATTACAGTAATTCTTCTCTTTGGGGTCCACTTGGAATTTAAAGATCGGGCCCAACACACACTCAAACAGTTAATTTTCCTAATTGCCTATTTCATAGAAAGTCACACATTTATATAATACATTTATATACATTTATATAAATGGTATATAAGCGGGTTTAGAGAAGACCCATTTACACCCTGGTTATCTTAAGTAATTGACAAAAATTGGGAAAGTCATTTTTTTTTCATCATATTAGACACATCCAAATTATATATGTGTGTGTGAATGCACATGTATGCATACAAAACATTATATAACACATAATATCACATTAAAAAGCATGTTATATATGTATTGTTAACAACAGTTATATAATGTATAACAGTATATATAGCACAATTCATGACATTATAAATCTCTTTCTATATAACATACATTTATTATATATTGATATATTACATATCAAATATTATAATGATACATTACATATCGATATATTATAACAATATGTTTTAACATATCGGTATACCATAGCATAGTATGTTAATATATACTATACATTTCAATTGATTTATTTCAATGTGAACCTCAACTTTTTCAATACCTTTCCGAAGAAGTCTCTAAGTGTGACAATTTTTGTAGGTAGCTGGACCAATGAGATTCTCACCCCATTATTCTCTGTACCTAAAACCAAGATCATTTTCTCAGCACTTTAGCTAATGGGAGTCTCAGAAATGAAGACAAGAATCGAGTAAAAATGTCTCTATCTTTTGCAGTTCTATGGAGTAGAAACCTTTAAATCCTGTCTGAAGCCTTCGCTGGCCTCATTTCCCCATAAGGTGTTCCTTTTGAGTTCCGAGCAAACACATCTGATACTCAGCACTACACACACACACACACACACACACACACACACACACACACACACACACACACAGGCAATTTACTCACCCCCCGCGCGAGACACACACACACACACACACACACACACAGGCAATTTATTCACCCTCCTCGTTCGAAGGACATTCAATGACTCTCTGGACAAGTTTAAAAAATTCTCATATCCTTGAGGCAGACCTTCCCACGACAGAACGAAGCAGCCATTTTTTAAGCAGAGAGAGAAGAAAACTCAAGCTGCCCAAATCATAAAACTGTGTGAAATTCAGGGAGTGAATCAACAGTCCGGATTGATGCACAACCAATTTTAAGATCTCCTTAGGACACAGTAGGGGAGGAAAAATCTTTCTCCTTCTAAACCCGTGGGTTCACAGCAGAGCTTGGAAACCTTTCACGGGCAGATAGATGTCTTAAGTAGGTGGTCCGCCATGCATCATCCGTTTAATGTTTTGACTGAAACTTGACTGTCTCTGAAACAATCGCATTTGCTTGCTTATCAACTAAGCGTCACCGCCTGCAGGAGGAATTTCTCTGGGTTGCCACTTACCTGCCTGAACCTCAGTGTCCTCAACGCCATTCTTTTCTGATTAGCGATTCGTCTCTAGATTCTGATCCTGGCTGCTTTAGAATAACAACGAACACTTAATGGGGCAGTAACCACGTGCTGAGCATCACTCTATCAGCCGAGCGACTATCAACTTGTCAGGCATGAGCCACAGGGGAACTGAAACCTGCACTCAGCACAATTGAGAGTCCGGGTAAGTTGCTGTGTCTTAATCCGTGAGACTGTGAAGATGGAGAAAGAGACTTTGCAGATGTAATTAAAGTTCCTACCCAGTTGTCCTTCAATTAGAAAGGTCATCAAGGTAGGTATCCTCATAAGCATCCTCGTAGGTGTCTTCATAGGAATCCTCACGGGAATCCTTGTAGGTAATCTCGTAGGTATCCCTCACAGGTATACTTGAAGGTAGCCTCATAGGTTCAGTATAATCACACGGACCCTTAAAAGTAGAGACGGAAGAGGGAATCGTAGAAATTCAAAGTACTAGAAGGATTTAGTGTGGCACGGCTGGCTTTGAAAACGAAGGGGCACGTGACAAGGCATGTAAGCAGCTTCTAGAAGCTGATAATGAGCCCTAGCTAAAAGCCAGCAAGAAACCAGGGACCTCGGTCCTACTGGTACGTGGAAATTAATTCTGCCCATAACCCGAATGAGATGAGAAGTGGATTCTCCCCGACAGCCTGCAGGTGAGAGCGCAGCCCACTTAGCACCTTCATTCAGATTCGTGGGACCCTGAGCAGAGAGATCCGGGAAGCCCACTGGGACTTTCTCACCGACAGAACTGAGACGTAATAAATTGCTGACATCGGAAGCTGCTCAGTTTGAGGTAGTCTGCCATGCTGTTGCGTGGAACGGAAAATGATCACAAAGTCTAAGCAAGTCAGAAGCAGAATGGCTGCCGTCGATGGAGAGGCTTCTCCCACACCCACCTTGATGTGGAGACACACGTTCAGCTCACCGGGTCCTAGCACTCAGCCCTACCACCTAATCTCTGAAAATCCCTGCCCCTCCGTATGCCCTGCATTCCCCAAGCGCCATGCTCGTCCTGAGCTCTCTCTTTGCTAAGGCCAACCCTTTCGCTGAAACGTTCGCAGAGCATAATGAAACAGGGATCTGTCCAAGGCTGCCGCCACCTCACTTCCATGCATCCAGCTTACGATTATCACCTGACACCCGATCATCCTGTCTCCTGAGCCTCTTTGTCCTGCATATTAGCAAAACTGATAGAGTCCGCTATGAATTTGTAGGCTGGCCTTCTGGCTGAATCAAAACCCAGTGATTTCCTTGTCTGAGCATCTCTCTCTCTCTGCATTCGGTCCTGTTTCTTCTACACTTTTTCGTGAACAAAATACACATGTTTGAGTAAATATTTATGAGCGGTAGAGATGTGAATCCGTGGACGTGGGATTCATTTCCAGTGTGGATTCTCATCTAATGTATAATAAAGCTCGAGCTACTTATCAGGATCTCCGTGACCCTCCTAAGCAGGTCCCTGATAATGTCCTCAGCCTTCTTTCCTCCCAGCCCACTGCATCATGGAGAGATGGCCGGCTTTCCTGTTCAGCAGACAACCACAGCAGCATCTGGTCACTGCTTGTCGAGGTCATGGGCCCGCCTAGGATGGGCTCTTCATAAGAATTCCTTATCCCTCCCAGGGACTCTGCAGGTCTGGGAGGTTCTTCAGTTTTCATGACTCGGTCAAAGAGGAAATGGCAAGTCTTTGGGCCGCCACGTGTAGGAGCCCTTGTCATCTGGCATATAAGATTAGTGCACGAGGGGGCTTTCGGTAAGGGTTGGTTTACTTGCAGAGTCTCCACATGGGAATTTTGAGAAAGACAAAAGGATGCTGGGGAAGAACGTGACCCATGACATAGACTTTGTAGACGTGTTTAACGTTGAAAATGTGATAGGAAATATCCAGACAGACCCCAAGGGAACCATCAATCCCTTTAACCAGGGTTAGTCCTCACACGAGTGTCCTCGGGACGTGAGCTCCGCCTTACTCCTGATGCAGAGTCTAGTCACCTGAGTTTTCTGTCTTTGGCTGTCCGCTGGTGGCAAGATGATGTAAATTACTCCTAAAGAAGAAGTGCCTTGTGTCCCGGCCAGGATACCCCTACCGAAACCTGTACGATGATTGTCGTCTACCTCTCAATTATGTTCCTTTTGTGCATTTTCATAATATTTCATATTACGCTATCTTTACCACAGAACCTATGAGCCTCAGGGGTGACTGGAATCAAATTAAATAATGCCCCTGATGTTCATTTGTAATCTAAATCATTAGGACGAAGTACACCGTGGATAAAGTAGAAGCCCCTTAACCAACTTCCACACAGCTGGCTCCCCGAGTCAACACAGTGTGTTCTTTCTCTCTGTTACCCGTGTGAGCTCTGGCTGCAGAAACAAAATCTCGTCGCCGACGGCCCGGCCTCATGAGACAGGGAACACACATCAAGGTACTTCCAATCTCAAGGCCCACCCTTCAGACCTGGACCAGTGGGTTTGTGTGTTATTTTCAGGTTGGACCGAGAACTCCACACTCCACAGCCACTGTGCCACTAGGTCAGGGAAGAATCCGCTGACCATCCCAAGTGAATGTTGGTTGCCAAATGCCATTGGGGGCTAGCCTGAAGGTGACTGGCTACGGAACTGTTCCAGACAAATAGAAATCGGAATGCAGGGTGTGATCTTGGATTAGATCTGTGACTTTAGATTGGAGAAACGGTCAGAATTTCAATACACAATGTGAATTAGAGAATAATAGTGTATCAAGGTCAAGGTTGTTGACTTTGATAAGTGTAACCTACTTACATAGGATGTTTTTGTTCTTCTTAAGAAACACGCGCTGAAATATTTAGGGGTAAAACAGCATATAACTTATTCTCGAAAGGTTAGGAGTGGGGAGAGAAAGAGAGAGGGGTGTGAGAGGGAGGGAGGGTGAGAGAGAGAGAGAGACAGAGACAGAGACAGAGACGGAGGGAGGGAGAGAATGGAGCCAAATGTCGACAATCGCGCATCTGTGTCAAATGTATCCAGGAGTCCTGTGGACTCTTTTTACCACTTTTCTGTAAGTGCAAAGTAACGTTAAAAGAAAAACTTTCAGACATAGTCAACGTTCGCACGCAGAAGCCCACCGCAGCTGAGATAAAGGTCCCTCTCGAGTGATGGGGTAGAAAACCCGCCGATGAGCATCGACTTTGACAATAGGTAGAGTGGACTTGTCCTCTCGGAGAAAAGGTCCTGGCTATGAATCAAATGACAAATACATCAATATTAAGCAGACTCAGTACACCAATGATGAGGTGGCGAGATCGCAACACACGGGGATGAGTCCCCACTGCATTTGTTTTCATGGGCGGTTGCCAGTTAAATGAGATTGAGCGCCCAATGTATTTTCGATGAGTTCTACGCAGAAAAGCCATTTGTACGGTGACAGTCGAGGCGCTGGCGATGTGCCTTGTTCACCTTCCAAGTGGAAAGAACGAGACAACGCAAAATGTCTACTGGGCTTTCCTTCCCCATGGCCTTCTTCCAGGTGGACGCTGACCTACCACATCTTTTCTTTCATTTTAAAAAAGAAGTATTTGAAGGAGTCACATGCCCACGGGACATGGAAACGAAATGACAATCCCTTCCTAGTCTCCATGGACTCATGTCTTCCAGCAAATAGAGATTTGGAGACAGCAAACAATTCGCAACCGCTAAGATCCACTTGAAATGAAAAAATAAAAAAACAAACCAACCAAAAAAATAAAGCACTCTGATGTGAGAAAATGATGCTCTCCGAGTTTCCCTTTAAACACTCAGCCTCACGATTCCCCGGCCACAGGTCACGTCCGGGGGATTATCTCTGACTCTCGTCTGTTCTCGCTCTCGCTCCCAAGGCACTTTGTTCATCACTGACCCGTCCACTACACGGACCGTGGAGGAGAGAGTTATTTACATTCAGACCTGCTCTCTTGACTTCGGCTGGCTCACCTTGCGAAAGCTGAGTGATATCATGGTGTTTCTACAGCTGAGGCTGCTGTGTCCTGGCTTCCCAATGAATAAGCAAAGAGCTGCTGGAAGATGCCCCCTTTCCATCTCCCGTGACCTCAGGATTCAGAGCTGACGTTAAGATGCTTCTGCATGAACACCGCGATCAAACCGTCTCCCAGGCTGGACCGTCTAACGCCGAGGCCTCGACTCAAAAATCGCAAAGGAATAAATAAAGAATGAATGGTTTGGCAGTGCGCAGAGAGAAAGCAGCCAGCAGAAATGGGAAGTAATTTGTATCATACCAAACTCTAAGCAAAAAGAATTGCTATCGTTTAAGGATTATGTCTCTGAGGATAGAACAAATCCCAAATAAGTTTCTCCTAAAATTTACCCCAGCCTAGTTTATAATATCTAACGTATCAGATGCAATGGTTTGAAGCCTCTTTAAAAAACAAAAAAACAAAAAAACAAAAAAAAAAACGTTGTTATATATCAAAAGATTCCTCGCTTTCATAAATTGGGTCTTACTTTGTCTTTGTCTTGTATTCCATGTGGTCTCGCCTCCATTAATGAAACCGATCAGAACTTGTGGGCACACGGAGGTTAAGCGAGAGCTTACCAGGCTGACGTGACCCCATTATAAGATCACAATTCATAACTGTGAGAGAAAAGATATCCAGAGAAAGTGTTAAAACTTTCTCTGTGACACGGTGAAGTGGAGCCATGCCATGTGAGTGGATTAGATCCGGGGTGGACACTGTGGTCCACATGGGGTCGATCTGGTTCTGAGGCAGGACAGGCAAAGACCCCCGTGTGGGGTGTGGGGTGGGGTGGGGTACTCGATGCACGCACTGAGGGAGAAGGGGGTTCTTGGCGGAGCGTAAGAAGGAATTCAAACAGGCGCCACGGTTAGAGGCAAAAGGAAAGTCTATTAGAGAAGAGGGAGCACGTCACAGACAACGTGTTTTCCTCTCAGAGGCAGAGTGACAGGGACCAAGGGAGACTCAGGGGGACAGGGACAATGGAGACAGACGAGGGCAGTGACGGAGACAGAGCAAAGGGACTCGCAGGGACTGAGAGGGACCCCGCGTGCTCGGGAGTTCAGTTGATACACCATTCTTTCGATCCTGTGAGTGACAATTTAAAGACTTCGTTGACCCTTTTCCTTTGATGGGGACACACGGAGAGGACGGGGAAGAGCATGCAGCCGAAAAGCTAAGACCATGCAGAGTGAAAGGCCGGCTGGCAGTCCCCAGCCTTCCCCCGGCTTCAGACGTAGGGAATGAACGATTTGAGTCCGCGCGGGGTGCCATGTAAAGACTGTTTTCCTGTCTTGTCTTCACAGGTGTGGGCAATGGGCTGCTCGCCATCACAGCAGAAACCTGCCTTTGCTCTGCAGGGGGCCCCCTGGGCTGGCTGCAGGGCTCATCAGCACGCTGCAGGCTCTGAGCGCGGCTGATGGCACCCTCTGGTCCCTCAGCCTCCCTGCCTTATTCCCGCTCAGGCATTTCATTCCCTCATTCTTCGGGGGATGTTGAGGGCCGAAGGTCTGTCTTCTGTGACTTCCTAAAGCTGACATAGGGCTGCAGTCCCTGCCTACTGGGAATAAAAATCTCCGAAAGCCTATTCTAAGGGCCCGGGGGCAGAGGAGGTGAGGTCTCCCAGCCGTTGGAAGTGGCAGGAACGATTGATTCCATAGAATGTGACAGCAGTCAGGGAACTTAAGGAAAATCCGTAGGGCCCGTTGCGCTGGTGCTGAGGGCTGAGTCTCGGCAGATCGCAGGGCCCTGCAATGCTCGTAGGAAGCCCTGACACAGAAGGGGGTCGTCTGAATGGTGGAGCACCAGGCTCCCCACAAATGTGCTTTGTGTGATGGGCAAGGGGGCTGCCCCCTTTCTGACTGCACCCCATTTCCCGGTACGCGGGGATCCCCACAGCGGACCTGGTCTTCACGTGCAGAGGGGGATCCCATGGCTAGTGCTGGTCTCACAGTGGAAAAGGAAATGATCTCACGTCGCCTGTCTGTGCCCATCACTGCGCAGTCAGCGCTGCAGAGAGGCCCCCGGCACATGCTGGACGGAGTGGGCAGCTCCGGCACGTAGGACAAGTTCAGTTTCTGTCTCCCGAGGCGACCTGAGAGTCCACTGTCGTGACTACAATGGATTTCTCTAGGACTGGAGCCAGCGAGCACTTGGGCCTCCGTTGCTGGAGGAGGGAGCAGCCCCTTCGTGAGAGGCTTGCCATGAGGGGCGAGGGCTTGTGGGGTCCGCCCTCCCCGGCTGGCCAGGGCTGGATGCACGTTCACCCCTCCCCCGCTTCTGCAGTTCACACATTGATTATGCCTGAGTTCCGACGATGACAATCCCGGCCAATCAAGATCAAGGCCCTCAAGACCTGCAAGGTTTTTATAGCCTAGCGTCACCTCGACATGGCCCCTGGATTAAAGCAGCTAAAATGGATGCCTTTTTTGTACTCTGCTTCCTTCCCTGCCGAGTCCCCGATATTGGACGTCTTAAAATCCTCTGGCACCAAGGCAGCCTGCGGGGTTGGGGTCCAGGCCCCAACTTCTGGACCTTCCTTTGAATATCTGGCTCCGCCTGAGATATGAAATGTATAGCCAGGTGTGTCCGGCCCTCAGACTTCGGGCCAGTGTTACTATATTCTCTAAAAGCCTCAGAAAACTGGACCAGACAACAGAAAACACAGAAAACTTATTTTGATGAAGCACAGAATCCTTCCTGTCTACTCAGAAGACTTTCCAATAATATTGTCACAGAACAATAGTCCAAGAGACATTGAGCTATTTAGCAGAAAGAAAAACACAACTCTAATCTCGGATCAGCTTCCTTTTGATATTGAAATTGATCTCCAACCTCCTTTAGCGTCACCACAAATGAAATGTCCATTTCCACAGTTTCCCTTCACAGACTTTCCGCAACGGGCCTCCTCCTTCCGTTTGCCCTGCTCACTCACTGATCCCTCTTGTAAAGATGACCGCTCACACCCTGAGAATAAAACGGTCTCCAAACAGGAGACGTCAACCCCCGAAGCTCGTCGGACGGAAGGCCAATTGCAAGCCCAGAAGCAAAGGCGTTTGTTCAAAGCCGAATTTTCAGAAGGCCAGATCGTGACTCGCACAGGGGTATAAAACGAAGATGTGGTAACGTTTGCATTGCACGCCTGTGATCTGAGGGAAGCTGGCCAATGTCACGGTCACGGTCGGCCAGGACGTCGACTCCGTGCGTGGAGGAACCATGGCCGTGACGTAGGGAGGGGAATGGGAAGGATACAGGTTGGCTAAATGTTAACCCCGGTGGAATTCACGTGCTGCTGGACGCAGAAGCGGGCTGATCGGCCCTGTCCCAGACCGCGGGGACCGTGCAGTGCGACACAGGAGCTTCCCGCAGACATGACTGACCGCTCCCCGCTGCACGGATGTTTACCTGTGGCACAGAACAGAAACAAAGCTGTCCAGAGATAAACTCGAGCCTTCATTCCGTCCTTTACTCCCTGTGATCGGTGATTTTTCAGACAAACTAAGAAACAGATACAAAGCCAATCCCCCAAACACTGGGGGTCTCACTCCCTGACTCAGAGGAGCCCACGCTCTGTGCCGGGACGGTTATTCCTTCTCTAATGACCCCTCCTCTGCCCCTGACTCTGGCTCACCCTGCATCCTTTCCTGGCCAGGGCCAAAGACGCTTCCTCTCTTGGCACAGGACGCGAGGCCCCCGTTGGGGGC
>NW_006433374.1:1207614-1208427 GCF_000325575.1 Pteropus alecto | reverse complement strand
ATGTCATCTTGACATCTTCCAGACTCCCAGACACGGATCTGTAACGCTTCACCGCACTTATCACACGCTAATTTGAGTGACGGCGAGTCCTGTGTCTGTCCTGAACCCCTTCGGTTGACACCACGGTCTCGAGCAACGACTTTATAGAACAGACATAATTTAAGGAAGTTTTGTAGATGAATGAACGAGCGTTGGTCATGCCCATTCAGGGTCCTGTCTCCATCTCATCACTACCCCTCTTCTGTAAGGCACGGAAGAGTTATTTGCAATGCTCGCACCTGTGGCAGGCACCTTTTGACGACTTTATAGAACAGACATAATTTAAGGAAGTTTCGTAGATGAATGAACGAGCGTTGCTCATGCCCATTCAGGGTCCTGTCTCCATGTCATCGCTACCCCTCTTCCGGAAGGCACGGAAGAGTTATTTTGCAATGCTTGCACCTGTGGCAGGCACCTTTTCTGTCATTATCTGCCGTGGGCAACACCCATTACAATCCACCATGAAGGGATGCACATGTGTGTGCACACGCACACACACACATACACACACACTCTTGAGAACGTCTTCCCGACACCCTAACATACTGGGCAGGGTCTAGCAAGCATGCTGGCAGTGGGAAGCCTCACCCTTGGGCACCGCTAACTGTAGTGAGGCTGAGGTAGAGCCAGCTGGACACACAGACACACACCCCACTCCAGCAGGTATGGGGCACTGGGGTCCAAAGTCGCTCTTCCTCTCTGAACAGAGGCAAAACCACAGGGGATGAAACCTCCCCATCCCCTTGTGTGTGTGCAGAATCCGTAAAGCCCAGA
>NW_006433374.1:1196300-1207581 GCF_000325575.1 Pteropus alecto | reverse complement strand
TCTCATGCAGATACAAAAATGAGCGCGTGTTGAAAATTTTATTTTCCTCATTAATAAAGGAGAAACCCAGACAGATGTTCTAACTGGTTCAAAGAAGCCGGGTTTGGGGGGAAGCACAGTTCAATCACAGCAAAGGAATTAGGAATTGAATCGTAAATAGAGGCAAAGCTGTCCGGGGTGAGGGGTGATCAGTCCCTGAAGGAGCCGGTTTGCATCTCTATCTGTTCCCTCTAATTTACAAAGAGGTGAGAAACAGCTCAAAGACAGGGAACTGGATGAAAACCTACAGCCCGAAGGGGAGCAGGGGAGCTGATGCAGTTTGTCACCGAAGTGCCATTTCCCAATTCCCCCTTCAAAACAAGGTGGGGAGAGAGACAGAAAGCTAAGGCGGGCTTGGTAATATCTTTGCTGGGCACAGTTTCATTGCCCAAGAGGCCACGCGACGCAGCCTCCCTACTTCTCTGAAGGCTGCTGTGATATCTTTGTAATTCTGCCTGTTTACTTTATTGAGCTACTGTAAAAAGGTTCCTCTTGTTTGCAAAGAGTGTCTTTGATGACATTCCTGTTCTCACACACACACGAGCGCATGCACACGAAAACAGTCAAAACTTGCAGAAGAACTGTTGTGGCTCAAGCCAGATCTCGGTCACCACCCTGGATGGCGACACTCACAAAGAATCACATGCTTTTGGAGTGGCTCAGTGGGGGTGTGTGGTCCAGAGAAACATACCATATAATACATTTGGGGGGAAAAAAAGGCAACTGCACTGGGAAGTGGTCAGGGTCATGTATCTCTTCTTGAAATGCAGATACTCTTAATGCAGGGAGGAGAAAGGAGAATTAAAAATGCGCTGCTCAGCCCTGCGGCCAGGCCGGGGGGACCCCTGCAGAACAAAGGAGGCTTCTGCGGGATCAGGATCACTCACAGCCCTTCCTGCCGCGGGCACTTCGCACTGCATACTCTTACCTTTTCGGCGACATGCCCTCCCCCTTCCTCGCCGTGTGTCCACATCAAAGGAAACGGGTAACAGAGTCTTTTAAACGATAAGTGACAGGTTCTCAAGAATGATAAACAGAATTCCCTGGGCACTCAGGGGCCCTCTCAGTGCGTTTACTGTCCCTCACGGTCCCTCTCGCTCTCTGCCTCTGAGAGGGGACCACGCTCTGTCTGGGGAGCGTCACCCCTTTTCTGTAAACGCTCCTTTTGACGCTAACTCTGCCGCGTGTGTTGAATTCTTTCCACACTCGCTCAAGGGCTCTCTTCTGTTGGCGCAGGCCTTGGTCCCCCACCCCATTCGGGGACACGTGCCCTGTCCTGCATCGGTCTGGCAGCACATGACCAGCGTCGGTACTGAAGCTGAGTAGAGCGTGCACACCTGCCCCCGCCTTACCTGGCGTGTCCACCTGCAAATTCCATTCTTTAGGGTTTTCTACTGGGTCCCCGACAGCTGCCCCTTGCACGCCCTGCCTCTAACTCCTACCCCTGCGTCGGGCCAGTAGAAAGACTGTCCCTCAGGGCTGTCCTGGCCGCCTCCTGGGCCCAGGCTGCTCTAATATTCTTTCCTCTTTCTCTTGTCTTTAGGTCACATTCAGTGACTCTGGAACTGCAGAAAACTTTGTCACAGTTGCTGAGGGTGCCTCACAGATTATCCTGTTTTGTGGATGTCTGGTTCCCAACAGACTCCGTGAGATGCCAATACATCAACTGTCATTCAGACGCATCTGGCCGTCAAACTCAATGACGTTCCACGACAGAAAAAAAAAAAAAAGCGCTAATTAAATACATTTTGACCTCACCATGTAAATAGATTTCTATAAAAGTTCCACATAAAATGGTACTTCTCACTCTAGTGCCTAGAGGACACTTCTTTTAAACGTATATTTCCAATTTTAAACGTATATTTCCAATTTTAAACGTATATTTCCAATTTTAAACATCTGTTCATTTCATTTCGATTCCTAGTTCTTTCATTTTTCCTTTATTTCTTACTGAGAATTCATTTGCTTTCAAAGAATGATTTAGCTACCTTTATTCTTTACTCACAGACATGCTTGATACAAATTAATGACTCAAATAGATTAAATGGTCTTGCGTTAGGAAAATTATCAATGCTTAAGTCATCCAGTTTTACATATTCGCTACGATAAGAAGTTGCTCAATAGACAATATTAAACACAAAAGCTTCTACTTTTGAGCTATATTAAAAATTTTGTTCCACTTGCTAGACTCAGAGCTGGAAGTTTCCTGACGAATGAATAGTTTTATGGTCCTCAAGTCTTTTATTTTTCTTTAGTTATGGACCCTATTTTGCAAATAAAATTTAACAAAAACAAGTAGTTTCAGTATGATAAAGACAGACTACAAACTTGCCAGGATTCATTAGAATCTTAGGGAAAAGGAAAAAGTCCATCTATGGCAAAGAAGAAAAATCTTTAAAAAAAATTTTTTTAAAGGAAAGAGTTAAGTTTTAAAAATTCGTTTCCTCAAGCATCTGGATGAAAAAAATGTCTGTTTTTCAATGACACCTAGACTGACAAAGATGAATAAAATTGGCACCACCTGAAATTAGTACTCGATGTCAAGCCATGGATAGAAGAACGGTTGGAAATACGCCTCAGAATCTTAAATAAACATGTCCTTCTACTCAACAATTTACCTTAGGAATTTGTCTCAGGAAGAGAATCAGACAAATGAAAAATTATGTATTTTTGTTTAAAATAGAGAAAAGTTTAGAAACACTCTAAATAATCATCAATAAGGTTGGTTAAACAAATTATAGTGCAGTTTACACAATGAAACACTAGGAAGCTACTTAAAATAATAATAGAAATGATAGGTAGATAGATTAGATGATAAATACAGATAGATGATAGATAGATAGATAGATAGATAGATAGATAGATAGATAGATAGATAGATGAAAGACAAGTAGGTAGATAGATGATAGATGATAGATAGGTATAGATAGATGATAGATAGATAAATTAATGAAAAATGATAGAAGGTAGATGATTGATAGATATAGATAGATAGATGAATGATAGATAGATTATAGATATAGATGATAGATGGTAGATAGATAGAAAAATTGTCCTTGACCTATTGTAAGGGAGGGATACCAAATTCAAATGTTACACATATTAGAGCAGCCATGATTATGGCAAAACTCACGAGTGCCACTTTTTAGTGATTTCTACGCTAATAATTGTCCTCAGGGCTTGGAGGTGTGAAGTATTGTTCCTGGGCTACTCAGGTGAAGCAGGATTCCTACTGGTCGTGATCGTCGCCTGAGGATGGGGTCTCCATTCAACAGCAGGCGGATCTGGGCTTGATGAAATGAGAGGGTCCTTCCAGCCTCTGCCATCCTCGCTCCATGACCAGCTTGGACCCAGCTCGGGGAATCTATATTCATTCTACCCCAAGCAGTAAGCCTTCAGAGAAGCCGTTCCCATGTCTTGGAACACGTGTCTCTGAATGCTGGTCCGTGCCATTACACACAGGTATATTCCATCAGCACCGGCCTCACCGGATGCTGCACCACGTGTAGAATTTACAGACCGGGGTCCTATTCCTGCACCACGCGTTGGAAACATCTTACTCAATATTCTCTTCAGAATGACTTTTTCTTTTCTTTCAGTGAACCATTGGATAGACACAGGAATTTCCTCCTATAATGTCAAATTGTGTTTTTTCGACATTTGTCAAATTTGCTGCCTGGGAAACTTGATGAGACAATTTTGGACTAAAACCAGGGATACAGCAACAGAACAAGACTGAGCACCTCTCATTCTGCAATTCTTACCTATAACCAACTTATGATGAGTTCTATACTTGCCCGGGATCAAAATAACATCCTTAAAGGTCGAGGGTGCCCCATGGGTACAAGCCTGTTCTCTTCTAGGATTCGTAAATTAGGAGTGTACAAGCAAGCCAAAAAAAGATCTAAATGAAAATTTATTAGTTTTATTTTCCTAGTCAAAGGTCTCCAAAATGATCTTGAGGTAATCATTTTGTCAGAGCACTCAACGGAGGCCTTTCCTTCCAAAAAAATTTCTGGCTGATTTGCTACTGTGGTGAAGTCTTGTGGCAAACAGCCTGACTTTAGGCTGGATAAACACACACACACACACACACACACACACACACACACACACACACACACACACACGTTAAACATACCGTTCCAAGTATGCGTACATGGTTTTATAATCCCCTACTTTAACTGAGTATTGATTAACCAAGCGAGTATAAGCCGCGATCTCTTTGGATAAGAAATAAGCAAACTTATCAAAATCCTTCAAAAAAAAAAAATGTCTTAAGAAATATTTTAGCTTGTTCGACTATTTTTGCAGTTCCAGTAAGTATAATAAAAACGTCAGTTTTCTAGTGAAGGTCAAATTACAGACCAGCGGCGGGGTCCTCACAGGCCCTCCTGAGGCAAAGCTGGCCGAGCCCTCCTGCTTCCACTGGACCAGAGTATACGGTAATGTCCGGCCTGCGTGCTTACAAGAAGACAGGACACGAACATGGCTGCGCTGGTCCCCAAACCTGAAAACGCAGTGACCATATCCAACAATGCTCCCCTGGGAAGGGGTATTAACTACGGCGGGTCGAGGACAAGTGTGGTCGAGGGCTGCAAACATGTCCACCCCCCAGTGCAGAGATGGACTGAACTTCCTGGGTAGAGTGAAATGCTATTGTGGGGGTTCAGGAGGAGCCACCCCAGGATGTGCCTCAGTGGTATGCAAATTACTTTGAACTAAAGGCAGTTTTAGCCACAGGCTCAAGAGAAATGTCTGCCCCTCCCTTAACGACTAGGAAAAACTTGAATTAAGGGTCTTGAGCATAATAGGAAATGGTCAGAGATAACCTCTTTGGACCCATCTGTAGGTCAGGACGAAATTCTGTTGACTAAACGTCTTTTCTTCTTTTCGTTCTGCAATCACCCTTTGACGCCCCCAAGGCACCTGTCTCATCTCCAGCTCAGGTCATCTCATACGCCCGTGTCCCCTTTCTGTGTCTGAAGCTGTCCTGCGTGCGGGGTCTCTGTGTCACATATGTGGGGTTCCCACATGCATAAAAATTGGTTATTTTTTTTTTGCTACTCTGCGTCACATCCATGGGATGATTGGACCAGCCGGAAGAACCTTCAGGCAAGTTTCTCCTCTCTCCCACTATTAAGTAAAAAAGATTTTTGCATGTAAAAGTAACCCAATATGACTTTCAAAATGACATAGAATTTTGGAAAAATGTATGTAGTGTTTCGCTAAGAACCAGGGATTTTAAAATAATTTTCCTCCCAAATAACTTTTAATTATTTCTAATTCAAAGAATTGGCATTCACGAAAGAAAATCCAATATACTGGCATAACGAATGCCTCAAAAAACAACAGCAACAACAACAACACACACTGCAGTCAGGCTCCATGCGTCCTGGAACCTGGACGTATCGATAAGGACACCGAGCGGTGTCATCGTCAGGTCATTTTTGAAGCGATCCCATGAGATTTTCACCCAAGGAGTCAAGTGGATTGCTTGAGCGGACACAAGCCCCCCTGCGCAGGTGACAGGCTCCATCGCAGTGTGGTTCATCCTTCTCAGTCCATCCATGACAATCTCCCTAGTGTCTCCTTGCTCCGGTGCCATGAGGACTCTGCCAGGTGACAGAAACGTACCCTTTTTCTCCTATGTCCTCCATCAGCCACCATCGAATCCCATTCCACTTGGCGCACAAGATACCACCTTTTAAGCTCTTTCCTGTGAATGCCACGCAGTGGGTTACGGGTTCCCTAAAAATGTTGTGTTTCTGTTAAATACCACGCCTCTTTTTTCTACAGAGCGTGACATCGATAACGAGCCAAAGTCTAGTGCAGTAGGTGATATAACACAGCTCAGGAGTCCCAGACAGAAACCTGAAACCTCGAGATTGAGTTAAGCCCGATCCCTGCAGGGGGCATGGACGGTGTGACCTTGGAAAGACGGTTTGCCTTTTGTCCATTTCCTCATTTTTGAATGGGGGGTGGGGGGCGGTGATAGAGATGTGAGTGCAGTCTGTTGACCTGCGTAGAAGGACGTGACCATTTCAGGGAAATCTGTCACCGTTTCCTGTGGGCTCCTTTGCAGGACAAGTGGGTTTGCATCTTGAGCAGGGGGAATGCCTGACCCCCAGGTACCATCCGCTGCCAGCAGTTGAGATCCTTCTGGAGAACCGCTTCTAGAAAGCAGCAACGCAGAGAGGGCGGGCTTTCAAGAGCTCGAATGTCTATGGCTTGACTTTGCCTGGGACTGAGTTAATGGCGATGTACAGAACAAACCGCCCAGAAAAGAGGAAGTGGTTTTTTTTTTCACCTGAATTGAAAAAAAAAGTATATTTAAAGGTACCCATTCTCACCACTCTCATTAATCATAGCACTGGAATCCCTAGCAAAGAGCAATCAGGCAAGAAAAAGAAATAAACATTATCTAAATCTTGACGAAATAAAATTTTCTTTGTAGATGATATATATATAAAAGTATATATATATACACATATATATATATGTATCTAAATATGTATGTGTATATTTATTTATTTATCTATCAGGTGTGCGTTGACCATAACGAAATTACAATGTGACGCAAAAGAAAACCGTTGCTCGTGAATCTTGAATATTTACCCTCATCTGCGTGGCTTTGGTGCCTGTGATGAAACAGCCCCTGACACGCGCTTCTAACCACACCTGCCCCATCCCTCTGCCTGTTCCTAGTCACCCGTACTGCCGGCTGAACTTCCGGCAGGTAGCACCAATATGCAGTGGCCATTTACGACTTCATGACTGACTTTCTCTATTCTCTATACTCACAGCCACCTCTGCCACTGGGAAAGGCTGGCTGGGCCACAACGCACCTGTTCCTAGTCACCCGTACTGCCGGCTGAACTTCTGCAAGGCTGGCTGGGCCACGATGCTCTCCTTCATAGACCTAGAGCTCATCGAGCACAGTTTCCCCCCTGAGCAGGTGGCCACTGTGATCCTTCCCGTCAATCTGCATCTCTGTCCTTCACTGTGTCAGGTGACCTTCAGAGGCTGAGAGTGTATTTCCTTCATCGTTACATCTCCACACCTGAGTGTAGCACCCAGAACACAGTCCGTGCTCCATTCATACGCACGCGATGGAGAGAGATATGGGAGGAACAGGCTCGGGGGGTCTGGCCTATGAGAAAGGACCCATGTGCCTATTCATTTATTAACCATTCCGTCTACAATCTTATAGCTATAAAATTGTGTCTTACGTGCGCACATCCTCCCAGCTAAGAATTTCCTCCCACTTAGCAATTGACACATTTTTCCGAAGCTCTACAACTTTCTCAGCCTCTGTTTCTCCCCTCTTTATTTTAATATGGATCCATATTCAACGTAATCACGATCTACGCTGAAATCCCTACCTCTGGTGCTCCCAGGAGTCAACGTGACATCCCGCCGAGACGGCAATGACCGGCTTGACGGGTTCGCTCTCTGCACCCGCGTTGTTTGGCCTTTTCGAGTTTTGCTGGGAAGTCAAGAGGATCATCTCATGCAAAATGAAAACCAAATCACGCCCGCCAGCGAGGCATTGAGGCCCTCTCCCATCTCTGCCCGGCACAGGTGGTGATACTTCTGGCTCGCGGTTCCCTGCCGACGTCCCCCACTGACTGCCAGGAACCGCCGAGGGGGTCCGGAACGCAAGCAAGACCTACCGTGCACAGTGGATGTCGGCCCAAGGAGCAGGAAGATTGGAGGAAGGACCCGCCGTCCCGTGTGACCTGCGTCCCCCACCGACGGCCAGGAACCGCCGAGCGGGTCCAGAACGCAAGCAAGACCTACTATGCACAGTGGATGTCGGCCCACAGGAGCGGGAAGATGGGAGGAAGGACCCGCCGTCCCGTGTGACCTGCCTTCCGTGCCTCCCAGCTCTAGGGAACAGGCCTGGTAAACCGGAGCATCCCTCCATTTAACCGTCACGACTTTACCATCGTCCCTCGGCACAGACCGTCTCGTGCAGACACTGACTCCTTCTAAGTCTCACGTGCCCGTCTTGGACGTGGGCTGGAATCAGTTGCCAGGTAGGGGCCCCTCAGCATAGTTGCTTATTTCCTACCATCAGCGTTAAGAGGATGAGTGCTTTTTCCAGGCATCTGCTCTGCTTAGCGGATGTTTATTAAACAGGGGCGTTTTAGCACAAGTGAATAGATCAATGCTGGGCCCATCTGCCTCGGGTGACCAGCTGTCCCCAGAAATGCTGGACTCCAGACAGTCGTCAGATGTTATTTCACAGGAGTATCTTCCACTTTTGAGCTCCCACAAGTCACTGGTTCAGCATACAGACAGCGACACTCCTGACCCCTCTGGGCTCAGAGTCCCACCCCGGGAGTCATCTCCTCAGGCGGTCCTTCCTAGAGATCTGGGATTCCCGTGAGATGCTTCAAGGCCATGTCGTCAAGCCAGGGCAGGACCAACCTCGTGATTATTCAAATCCTCCCCCTCCCTAATCCAAGGCTTCTTGACCTTGGCACTACTGACATTTGGGGCTCAATAATTCTTCGCTGAGGGGTCTGTTTGCTGAAGGGTCTGTCCTGGGCAAGTCAGGCAAACCAAAATTGTCCTCTGACCTGGCCGGAAAGTCTTGTCCTTACGTCCTCTCTTGAATATTCACAAAGAACCATAATCTGGTAAAGGCTCCGACAAGTCCCGTGATACAAAAATAAGGCAGATCAACTGCATTTTCTCATATATTTAGTCATTTTTTGGAGGACACAATTTTATCTCGCAAAGCTATTTTCAGTACGTGAGGCCAGCACCAGACCTAATTTAGGCGCCTGTGGAAATATACCCCATAATCAAATGTGTACTAAAAAAAACCCATCCAATTATTTTCTTATGAATATGAATGTCCAGCTAGTAGACGTATGTATAATGGAGATTATCACTGTAAAATTATTTGATTACTCTATGATCTATTATTTGGAAAGATATATATACACACATGTATGTTCTGATAATATATAGAACCCTAACAAGAGCACATTGCTTGCCTCTTGTGTGGGCGATGCGTTATTTGTTCGATTATATATTTATACACAATTCTTCACGTTTCAAATTCACTTAGTCCTTCATTGTTTTTAAGGGTGAAATCCTAAAAAGACCATAAGGGCTGACGTCACTTTTGTATCCAACCTGTGCTCCCTCCCTCACAAACACAGCTGTAGTGGAAAAGGTACCCGAGTCTTTTGAAGTAGGAACGGTAATATTTAATCCAGAGTATTGCCGTAATGTTAAATTCAGGTCACCGTGTGGTCCCCACACTGCTAAGCACTTCTCGGACACCAGCTGGGTGTCCTTCGATGCAACTCAACTCTGCCACTATCTATCTACCTGGAGAGGTGTCAGATGCCACAGGTGAAGGGCTCGGCCCTACAGGATGGCCTCCCACCCTTTAGATGCCAATCTCATGTGCTCAGCCCCCAGCAGCTCTCCAAAACCCCTCCTTTTGGGTATTTCTTGGAGGCCTCGTTACACAGGCAAGAGCAAGTAAATCATCGAACACTGGTGGTTCATTCACCCTGCAGCCTCCCTCCCCTCCCTGGAGGTCGGGGCTGGGTCTGAAAGCACCGACTCTCTATTCAGGGTTGGTTCCCCTGGCAACCAGCACCCATCCCTAGCTGCTTCCAAAAGCCACGTCATTCACATAAAAGTACCTTTATCCCTCTCATCATTCAGGAAATTCCAAGGGTTTTAGGAGCTCTGTGCCGGAAATCATGACGAAGACCAAATACACATCTCTTACTATAAATCGCAATATCCCATCATCCTCGAGAGAGAACACGTAAAATTTCTTAACGTGGAGCATGCGCATTAAATGATGATTTTTGTTCAAGTCTTAACCTTACCACCTGCTCACTGGGAAGAAAGAATCATTCTCTGAGATTTTACATTTCTAGGTTTTTTAAAAAAACAAACTTTTTAAAAAAAAATTATAAAAGGTATACGTGCATGCTTATTGTTAAAATGCAGAAAATGTACACAGGTACAAAGAATAAAATAAAATGCATCTCTCCCTTTACTCTCCAGAGATAAATCCTTGTTTACAGTTGGAGGTGTTTCCGTTCGGTGTTTTTTTCACTATAAAACTTGGAGACACATGAAGATTAGACAATCGTGTATGCTGCCTTTCTTGAGGTCAATTCTGACTGTATACTGTCCTAAGACATTGAAACAAAAGCAGCGGAGGAAGGAAAGAGACGCATCGGATTTTAAAATTCCTTCGTACCCCAACGCGAGCATCAGCAAACTTCTCTAAAGGATCAGATGGTAAATAATTTAGGTTTTGTGGGCCATGTGGTCTCTGTGACAACTATACACCTCTGCCCCCTCTCCCTCAACCACAGACCATACATAAAGGGATGGGCATAATTGTGTTGCAATAAAACTTTATTTATAACAGCAGGTGGTGGACAAGATTTGGCCCATGAGTTGTAACCTGCCACCTCCTGCCCTATAGTGCCAAATGTTTACTATAAGGAATGGATGAGTAACGAAAGTGTAGATATAACACGGCACTTGTATCAAACTGCTAGAACAGTTTCTGTCTTGTAATTAAAAAATAAACACAGAAATAACATGGCAAAAGTCCATCCCATATGTGACTGGATAATCATTTGTTCCTTTGTTAAAACTTCTTATCAGGGAAAATGATCGTATCTCTGCAACACTGTCATTGCTCATGGACCACGCATCCGGAATGATGCTTTTTCTTGGGCAGCCTGCTCTCAGGAGCTTCGATTACATCATGATGCCTCTGCTTCAGCTTCTTCCGGCTGCTTCTCGGGTTATCCCCATTTCTGCCACTCCATAAATCCCTTCAATAATCTCCCCCAAATTAAGTCCTCTCTGGCTTTTCTTACCAACCCATTTCCCTCCCCCAAGTCCAGATCTAATCGGCCTCACAAGTCCGATAGGATCTTTTTGAAAGGACATTCTGTGATTAGGCAATTTTCTTCAAGAATGATTGCTGAGGGAACCATCAACAATGTGATTTTGCCTGGCAAGAAATATTTGAGAGGGAGATGGATTTCCTTCCTTCTCTCCTTCCTTCCTTCCTTCCTTCCTTCCTTCCTTCCTTCCTTCCTATGTTTCCTGCCTACTATGCCCCAGGCACTGGGGATACAACCGTGGCCGAGAGCCTCCAGGGACTGTCCTTACAAACAGAACCACAGGTGGGGCACCAGATCCAAACAGCTATCTTCCAAACAGGCCGCATTTGACC
>NW_006433374.1:1195693-1196279 GCF_000325575.1 Pteropus alecto | reverse complement strand
CTTCCTTCCTTTCCCCCTTCCTTCTCTTCCTTCTTTATTTTTTGAAGTTTTCAGTCTGTCACAGACTGAGTCATGACTGTTTGCGCCCAGCACTCTCCAGAGCTCAGGCTCAGCCTGGGACTTGCAACAATCATACTGTTGGCTCCCTGCCCCTTCCTGTCCTGCCCCCGTCACCTCCCTTCCCTGGGACCCCAAGACCACTGGTCCAGGATCTGCCTGTGGGGAGCGTGGCCTTGCCCCCTGAGTTGTCGTAGGCACTGGGCAAGGTACCGAGAGCTTTTCACCTCCGACTGCGACGGGTCCAATGCGGCCCTAGCACGATCCCGTAACTTCACACGAACACCTTGAGCCAATGCCCCAAATATCTGTGATCAGAGGACTGAAGGATAGGCATCGAACGACTCTGTGTGCCGTCATTGACATTTTCTCAGATTTTCCACACTGACCACGGGCCATCTCATGGGTGAGGGGACGTGGATCTCTTATAAGGCAGTGAAGAATTATCAGCCACTTGAACTAGGGAAAGTGTCCCTTAACCGCATGGTGCCTCTGTCTGATCCCAAGATGGCAAAGACGGTGGACCTCT
>NW_006433374.1:1190889-1194544 GCF_000325575.1 Pteropus alecto | reverse complement strand
AAGTTAAAGAAACACTCCTATTTGTATTCAGAATGACACACACAGAAAGTGCCCTTGAGGCACACAACTAGAAAGAACTTAATTTTCTATCAATAGAGAAACAAAGTCACGTGTTGGCTATTCATGAGATGAAATCCTGCTATAGCAGACCGCATGAATCAACCAGGGATGCACCAACGTGCAAACATGTCTAACACAAATGTGGGGGAGCGGGGGATGCTAAGTTTCAAACGGTTGGGTCCAATGATACCATGACATAAAGTTTTAAATCCAGTAGAAAAGTCCACACAGTGTGTCTGAACACTTAACCCACAGCAACATTTTAAAGACACATAGGCAAAAAATAAACACCAAGTTTAGAATTCAGATTTTTCTAGGAGGAGGCAGGATGGGAATGAGTGAAGAAATGGTGCAATGAACATGTCAATTGTGTCTGTAACTTTCTGTCATTAAAGGTGATAAATAGTCATAAATAAATACGTGGACGGATGGATGGATGGGTAAGTGATGTAGGTAGATAGATAACACGATAGATAATTGACATTAGTTATAATTCTCTGAGATGAGCTAATCAATATTTTTTAGGCATTCGTTATTTGTAACTGTATGCAAGACACTATTTATTTAGTGAAAATAATTAAGGCACTTCACTGTCTCAAGACAAATGATACGTATCTAAGACGACCCACGCCCTCCGTTCGTGCCAATGAACTGGCCCCCAGGCCCTGCGTTGTGCTCCATTTCTGCCCAATTAAATATGTTCCTGGTGGTTCAAAGTTAATTTTAGATCACTTTAAGCTGGATAAACTAGGACGTAGACCATAATACCAAAGTGAAAAACGAAACCCCAGTGAAACCAAAGCCACCATTTTTTTCTGAATCCTCGATGAGTTGCATCTGTTCATCATCATGGATGTGAGAGCGCTAAGGGGGTCCTTTAGAATTCACCCTCCAGGGATTTATTTTCGTACGTGTGATCTGGGGCGTGGAGTCTGTCATTCCAAGCCACGTCAGTATTCCATCTTCAGATATTGTCATTTCAAGGAGCCGAAGGAGTATAGTGTTTCTGTTAAAGGAAACACACACTTGAAGAACATTCGTAGGCAGAAATACGCAGAAGAGAGATTTTCCAAAAGGGAGGAAGCGATTACCTTTCTGCTCTTTGCAAATTATTTTTAGAAATCTCAATAAGAAGGTCAGTTAACTCTCAGGTGTTAAGAGAAATGAAAGCCAATAATACTTCAACACATCTCAAAACAGCCCTAGAATTACTAATCTGATAGCAAATATCTCAGAGTTATAACAACTTGATGTTTTTTAACTCACACTTGACTAATTTTAAATAAGTCCAAAGAGTTACTTTAACCGAAACAGCATGAAGCTGCAGATTATAAAGTCTATTCATAAGCACAGTCAATTCTATTAAACAAATCCTTTCCATCCTGAGCTACTGGCCTATGGCTCTCTATGTAAACCTAATTTGAGTGTCATGTTTTATTTAAATAACTGACATTTTGACCGATGTACACAATGCTTTTTGTCACTCATGAAAGTTTATATAATTTACTCTAACTCTAAAGCTTTATTGCATCTTAAAGATGTGACTCATGTATAATAAATGTTAATACGAACGGGTTCTGGTTTGGCCAACTACATTACATGGGATTAAAAAGAAACACAGAACAGGCATTCCACACAGGACATAAGTGACAGTTTCCTGTCCGGCACCAGTATCAATAATTTTTTTGTTGGCGGCCCTTTATAACCTGGGACTTAGCATGTCAGGGATGAAAGACACAGATACCCAGTTCTCTTGAATACACACAAACGCATGACTGTGTGGTGTATCTATTCACATACATTGTTTTGCGGATGAAAATGACACTCTTGTTCTGCTTATGGTACAGCAACTAGGAGATTCGTAAGAAATCACGCGAAACCAAACCATGTTTTTGAATGTCCAATTAATAGCATCCCTCTTTCCTATCAAAGGTCTGAAGTCATTGAGAAGAAAACGTATATGGAGACCAAAATATCACCTTCGACACAGCAGATAACTGGAGAATGTGGCTCTTCTCTGGGGGCAATCCAGTACTGACACCCCCCTCCCCCAAAATCAGACTCGTCCACTCAGTTCCGGCCGGCACGGGACTGATGTTGGGTTTCTCTTCTAAGATGGCCCCTTTAAGAATCCCAGAATAAAAATCCCAGAATAAGAATGACTGCTTCCTATGGGCGGCCAACTTCCAGGAGTAAGGGAATAAGCTCAGGCAAGTCACGGCACTTGTCATGGGGGACGGCGGGGGTGGGGCAGGGAGGAAATGAAGGGCGAGAGAAGTGGCCAGTGCCGGGGAAGGAGGGAGGGAGAAGGAGGAAGGAGGGGTGGGAAGGAGGGATGGAGGGAAGGAACTAGAACAACAGAAAGGCTTGTATGTCCACACTGCGCCTGATGCCATCCTATGCAAACCAACTTTTCCAATATCTTTCCGGTTTTACAAACCATGGTGAATATGTAACAGAGAAGCTGAGGGAAATACAGAGAAAGAACTTATTCTAAGACAAAAACATTTAAAGGTGTAGTGAATGGAAAGTAAAAACGGGAAAACACGATTTATAACGCTGATATTACTCATGGGAGAGGAAATGTTCTGAGCGGCCACATTAATCGCCACTGTTACTGCAACACAGAGAGGGGCCCAGTGGGCTATAAAGATGCCTCTGTCTACAGAGAACAATGCTGCTCGATTTTTACGAAACATTAAGTTAAAAGTAACGTGTATCTCTACGCATTTGCGATGTAATTTTAAAGTCAGAAGACTCTAGATTTTAATTTGTTAGAGATTACAGTTCTGTCTATAAATACAATTTTATATAATCTTTCTGCTTACAATGAGTTACACAGGTAAGACAAAACGACTTCTTTTTAGAAATGTACATTCATATATTTCTTTAGATTACTTATTATTATTTATGCCTACAGCATCTGGTCTTCCTAGGTGGTCTCCCATCCAAATGCTAACCAGGCCTGACCCTGCTTGGCTTCCGAGATCAGACATCAGGCTGGTTCAGGGTGGCCTGGATGTAGACCATGGACCGTGGCTCCACTGGGGCGTGAACCCAGGACCTTCTGCGTGTAAAGCAGACGTGTTAACCGCTCCACTATGGAACCACGTCCATGTACATTAATATATTTAAATCTAAGCAAACTTCTTTAAGGAAGAACATTCTGGCATTCATTTTTCTTCCATTTTTAAAAAAATACCCTTTAATTTTGGGTACAGCCACTCATTTTCATTTAGTGTTCCATATTCAAGAAAGAAGACATTATCGGGGAGAAATCCAGCTATCTGCATGGTGCACTGGTACCAAACTGATTGTGAAACTTACGGACGTTATTGAAAAACAGCATTTAAACTCTAGAGCCTCCATTTCCAGCATCGTGGCCAACCCAATCATGAAACACACAGTAAATCATCAGAGAACCAATACGCTTTGAAAAATAAAAATAAAAAAATTAAATGCGATTTATAATAGCATCAACAAACGTCGAATACCTACGAATAAATCTAAGAGGAGAAGTATAAAACTTCTACACTAAAAATGACGAAACATTGCTGAAAGGTAAAAAAGACACAAAAGAATGGAAATCTATGCT
>NW_006433374.1:1185288-1188263 GCF_000325575.1 Pteropus alecto | reverse complement strand
GTCGCCAGGGGGACCGCGGACCTCCCTGGGTGATCTTCTGTGGCTGTTCGGAAGGCACTCACATTTCCCAGGATGAACTCGCTCAGTCGTGCTAGGTCCTGAGACTGTCTTTGAAGGCCTAACAGGACGAGGGAGAGAAAATATTTCGATTGTCTCCACCCGCCCAACTCGATGCTGATTTCAATGAGATCGGCCATTCCCTGGCTCTGTCCCTGGCCCCTCCTGCGGAGACGGAAAAAGGCTGTGAGCATGGTCGGCGGCATCCATGTCCACTTCTTCCACCAGCGTCTCAGAGGATGTCAACAGACGCGCCATCCCATATGGCCCTGCGGTCCTGATGGTGTGAGGTGACGAGAATGCCAATATAGAAGCAGATGTCACAACTGCTGGACGAAGCGTGTGGCTTCATTTAAGATTGAATGAGCACCTCGTGGATGCCCTGCTCTGCCCAGCACCTTGTTCTCCAAACTCAGATCCTGAGAGCTGTCACCACACACGTCAAATCAGACAGACACATGCTTTGTTCACTTAGCTTCCGCCCCCGCTGTCACAGAAAACGCTGCTCGCTTTGTCCCCAGTGTTCTTCCCTTCCACCTGCACCTTGTCATCGGAACACCAAACGTCTCCGCGGAGAAGTCAGGTCCGGGGCTCGTGGTTGGCCACCCGCGTCCTGAACATTCACGAGAAGGACGCAGACGACCATCTCAGCACTGCTCGGGAGTCTCAGGGCCAACGAAGCCATTTCTGCTTCTTGACGCCAGCGCGGACCTTTTCTCCCATTTATCGTCTCGTTTTCCTCTTCTCGTTAGTTCTGTCCAGCTTCCGAGCTGTCTTCAGCTGCGTGTGATCCCCACGCTTGGTTTCAAGCTCTGGACTGGTCACTGAACTCGTGTCTCGTGCGTGAAATGCGAGGGGACACCGGCGCCTCCGTGTGGGAAGAGAAGACACACAGAATATGCATGTGTGCGCTGTCCCTTGACACCCTGTTTGTGCTCAGCACGCACGATGCCCCATGAGCCCAGAACGCCGGTGGACTCACGCGCGGGGGCGAGCGGTGGGACTCCAAGTCAGAAGGAGGTGAGCGACGCACAGCTATGGGAGTAATTGGGGCGCTAACAGCCCCCACGGGTGCTCCCCGTCCCCAGCAAAACTCGGGGCAAATGCAAGAGAAAGGCGGAGACCTTCTGAGACATGTAACAACAACGCCTCGTCATCGGATGCTTTCATGGGTCACATCCCGGTCTCGGCCAATCGCTCAAGCTGAAAGACGCAGAGAGGGCACCCCAAATTCCATTCCCGGCCACTGCTGCCTACTCATCGGCGAGCTGGTAGCTGGCAGTGTTTGTGCACGTATGAAGAAAGCAGAACGAAAAAGGCCGGTTTAGTTTGGTGCAGTGTCGCCACCGTCGTGGTGACAAACACGCACGCATGTACGAGCGGCAGAACATCGACCGGGCGACTTCGCTGGTTCTGGGTGTAGGTTAAAGGCTCTGACATTTGTATTTAAAGCGGGCACTGCTCAAGATGGAGATGAACGGCAATATCCACGTTAATAATTCAAATTCCTCATTTCCCTGTTACTTACAGAAAACGTAAACGGCAAATACAAAACACCACGGCAAGTCGAGAGATGGCGGGAGGAAGGAACATGCTTTTGTACCCCGTCTCTTTCATGGGACTTTTCTGCTGCTTTTTCGACAAGGGGCCCACATTTTCATTCCGTAGTGGGTCCTGAAAATGACACAGCCACACCTGTCTGGATGCGTCCCCTTTACACAGTCTGCCCTAGTGTCTAGAAGAATCTAAGCATCGTCCACAGAATTCTGCCATTCTAGTTATTAACATCTTTTACTCTTTACTTTGATCCTCAAAAGTATCTTACAAGAAAACATTGTGCACTGAACGTTTACCTTTTGGGACATAGTAGAACAGATCACTTGAACAAGATACGCTTGAAAGATGCACTGACGACCTTGCTTTGAGGAAGCCAGCCTTGTAGGGAAGGACGTATTTGCTAGAACGTTCATTGTCTCCCTCCCCACCCCATCAGAGAACCAGCATGGACCCCTGAGAGAGTCCTTGCCAGGTGTCGATGTCGATTTTGCTATAAGTCGGCACTTCTCAAATTTGGCTGCACGTCGAAATCACCTGGGCAGCCTCCAAATAAAAAAAAAAAAAATACTTTCAGTCCCCAGGCTTCATCTCAGACACGGCCCTCCACCCCAAACTCGACAGGAGTTCCAGTGAAAACCGACCGCCTCGATCTATATTTTATCCATGACTTGCAACTGTTCCCAAGTGAAAGTATATCACAAAGGTCTGGTTGAAATTCTGGACCCCTAAGCAAATTCGCTGAGTCCTTACAGGTGGCAGTTCTGGACATTTCGCAAGCACCCCCAGGTTTTTCTTATATTCAGGCACATCCAGGTAGCACTCCTCAAAGATGACTCGAAAGGAGAGAAAAGGAGAGGAAGGTGATCAGCAGTGCAGCTGCCAGCGATGGAAGATCCGAGAATCACACCAACCCTCCTGCATCCCTGACCTGCATCTGCGCAACGCGTGACCAAAAGCTCCGTGGTTTCGAGCGGCACAAATTTACTATCTCGTGGTCACTGTGCATCAGGAATGCAGGCTCAGGGGGTCCTCTGCCCCAGAGTCTGTCACTAGGCTGCAGTGGAGGCGCTGGCCGTGGTGGCGGTCTCCTCCGAGGCTGGCCTGGAGAAGACTCCAAGCACAGGCGGTCATTGCAAGAACCAGTTCTCTGTGAGCCGTGGGACTGATGGTGTTTGTTTGCTGCTGACTGTTGGCTGACGACGGACTCGGTGCCCTGCTACGGGGGGCTCTGCAGGTGGGCAGCTTCCGACTTCAAAGACGGCACTGGAGAGAGGCTGAGTGACAGGGGTGGTGCAATCCTCCGTGACATCGCATCTCCTCTGCATTCTCTTTCTTGGAGGTGCATTTCGGGTTCTGGTGCC